>NC_050447.1:59240346-59450346 GCF_903995425.1 Onychomys torridus
GTGTTTCTTCCCTTGATTGATGCCCAGAATGAATAAAAATAATTTTCTGTATCGGCCACATTAGAGAGATCTACAAATAAGTCTCAAAGTGATAAGAGAAAAGATAATTTGCATAAATAAGCAATTATAGAACTTGGCAGGATAAGTTTGTCTTAAGTGGAGTGAGAGTAATTCTTGACACACAGGCAGTGCTACAAAGGCATCTTAAATAAGTGAAGGTAAACTCCTGTAAGAAAGCAGGCTCACAGGGCTAGAGGTTTAGCTCAGGGGGACCCCTTGTCTAATGTGCAAGTGGCTCTGGGTTTGAACCCCAGGATCATCAAGAAAGAAAAAAAATGAAAGCAGACCCACTATTGTGTTGGTAAAACTGGGAAAGATCCTTTCTTTCTTCCTTTATTCTTTCTCTCTCATACATGCCAGGCTGATCTTGAACTTGCTATATAGCTGAAGATAGCCTTGAACTCTTTGTCCTCTTTCCTCTACCTCCCTAGTGCAGGGATTATGGATATGCAACAACAAGCCTGGTTCATGCAGTTCTGGGGATTGAACCCGTGGCTTCATGTATGCTGGGCAAACATTAGACCAACTGAGCAATATCCACAGTCCCCTAATTCTCATTTCTAACTTCTCTGCCTTCCAGCAAGTTTTTTCTTCCCACAACTCTTGGTCTGTGCTGGTGTCTTACTGGGAAAATTCCCACCAGGTTGGAAACCAGTTACAGAGGTTCTGGCCACTCCCAATGAGACAATTCCCATCTTGGTTTCCCCAGAGAAACTGACTAGAAACTCAGCCCAGACCATTAACCAAGACATTTTTTTCTTGGTTCTCTACTTTCTAAGCTACTGGAGGGTCTGGCAAATGAATTCTGCTTTTCCTGCAGCCTGGGCTCCTTGATGGGGACAGAAGACCCTGTCCTCTGCTGACTCAACTTGTTTCCTGTGACTCTAGCTGTCTTTCCTCCCTAGTGTTGATTCCATCATTGTGAAAGTTGCCTAGCTTCATAAATTCTCTCATGACTTCTGCTCAGTTGCTGTGTTGATGTGTTGAATTTGCTTTCTCAATAGTCTCATGATTCTCTATTCATAAAACCTGGCAATTTCTCTTTGTGTGCTTAGGAAAGGGACCTTTTCAGGAAGGCTAGTGCATTACCACACTCTGCTCACAGACACTAGAGGAGAGGGACAGACTCATTCCCCCACCACAGCGAGAATATCCCAACTCACATCCATCTTTCCACCTGACAGGTAGCTACCCGAGAAGTCTCACCTGTGGCAAGAGGTTGCTTTTACTTCTGCTGGGTGTGTGGCCAGGCAGCCGGATGTCGAAGAGGGCCTGTAAGGCAGCTTGTGCTGCCTGGCCCTTGGCCAGCTTCTTGCTGCGTCCAGAGCCTTCGAACGTCCTCCCGTCCACGCACACAGCCATGACAAAACTCTTGACTCGGGGCTTCTCGGCTGTTTCCGAGAGGCACACATATCGCAGACCTGAGCGTAACTCATTCAGCACCACTACAGGGTTCCTCTCACTCAGGGCCCCAGGAGCCAGCCTGGACCTGTCAGGCAGAGCCTGGCCCATGAGGTCCAGTGTGTGGTAGAGTAGCCGTCCTCGCCGGTAGGCAGAGGACAGAAATTCAGTGTCGACGGGACCACAGCCCGGGAAGTCCTCATTTCTTGAGGATGGTTCAAACTCCTTGAACAACGTGTCTGGGAAGTCGGCCTGGTCAGAGGTGAAGTCAGTGCATGAACTGGTACTACTGCCCATGGCCAGGTGGGCCTGGAATGCATTGGGGAACTGCACGAAAGACTTCAGGGCCATCTCTGCTGCCCGCATCTTGGCTTTCTTCTTAGTGGGCCCTGTGCCTTCAAATGTGAGCCCATTTACTTCTACAGCCACCGCGAAGACTGGGGCGTGTACTGGGCCAGTTTGTGACACCATCCGGTACTGCAGACCTGGCTTCAGCTCATGCAGCTGGACCAGCGCATTCTTGGGTGTCATAGACCAGGAGAGCTTCTTCCAGATCAGCTGGAGTTTGCAGAAATGCCCTGCATTTCCTTCCTCCAGTGGCCTTTTCCTTTTAATGCTGGGCGTGCTGCCTCTGGCCCAGTCTCCAGGAGGCAGGGGCCTGGTCCCCAGGTTGCTCACGTTTCGGTTTTCCTTCACTTCAGCACTGCTGGTACCTGGAGGTGAGAACAAATTAGTCATGACCCAGGGCACTGGCAGGTCACCACTAATAAAAACTGTTGCTAATGATGGCTCTGTAAGGCTGAGAATCCCAGGGTTATGGCTCTCTGGCCATCAGCACCTTCAGCTGGGTCTGGAGAAGGTGCTGTAATGACTTCTGCAAGACACAGGGGAGCAGTAGCAGTGAGGACTAGTTGCCTATAAGGGAAAGGCCTCCATCATTGGTCAGTTCTCAAAAAGTCAGGCTTGAAAAGATGTGAGGAAGAGACAGGCAATGGATGTGTCCTATGTGTGGTCTCACACTCTGTTGTCTGTGTGAGCTATGCTGTTGTCACCCATAAGTGCCTACCTCCTCAGCACCCACATTATCTCTCAAAATCAGATGAGTAGCTCTGCCTATGTATGGTTTGGGGCAACAGCAGAGGTTACAAAGGCTTTTCTTGCATTGATGAGTGCCTTCCTTCTTTATGTGCTGCTGGGGCCATAAGGAGTGGTGATGGATGCTTGTCATGCTCTTAGCACTGAAGAGCAGGGGGTAGGGCTTTGTTGAGGCTGTACTCTTTTATTTCAAGCTCAATAGAGTTTCTCAAAACTCTGCCTCCCAATTCACATCTGGAAGTGAGAAGTGTATCATCTGAGACCTCCATAGAGGAGATAGCCAGGAACCAATCAAATGTAGGTGCAGCTGCCTTTCCTAAATGCCTGCATGCCACCTGTGTATGTCAATACAGTTGCTGGGCCTCTGTCATGCTGATTGTTTATAGAGCTGAGAGTCTGAGGGCCCCACAGGGTCCTGAGCATCCAGTCCCATGCTAGATTAGACAACCCCCAGGGAGCCATCAAAAGCCACAGGTGCTGAGATGTGGCTTTGATTCTGCATCTGAATGTGGTTCTTGGACTTCTCTGTCACAGTCTCCTGGGACTTCTTAACAAAGAGCACCTACTAGAAGTCCTTTGTCCTTATAAATAAAAATACCACACATTGACATATCAAGGTAGGCAATGGTTCTAAATGAACCATATGGTTCAGCTGCAAATCTGGGATTCTACTTCCCCTACAGAATAGCAGGAATCCTTGGATTACTCTTCTGGTATCCTTCCCACCTTAGCCAGGCAAATGTGTAAAACAGACCAAAATGCTAATGTGTTTCTAAGGACATACACCAACAGATCAGTGGGAATGAACACTGGCACAATTCCACTGCAAAAAAATTTAGGGACACCCACCGACAACCAAGAAACACTACCTACTCAGTAATATGTCATTAGGGACACATCATAGAACTGAGATGAATAAAGATGTTCACTGTAGCATAATTTTTTTAAAGTTGAAAGTGTAGGAGATACCTAACTTCCCACATCTAGAGGAATGGTTAAGTTGTAATAGAATCAAACAGCAAAATGACATACAATACTTATATCTTTTTTTTTTGTTTGTTTGTTTTTTTTTCCGAGACAGGGTTTCTCTGTGTAGCTTTGTGCCTTTCCTGGAACTCACTTGGTAGCCCAGGCTGGCCTTGAACTCACAGAGATCCACCTGCCTCTGCCTCCCAAGTGCTGGGATTAAAGGCGTGCGCCACCACCGCCCAGCCTCAACACTTATATCTTAATGGACTCTATATGCTTCAACATAAATAAATCTCATCAACATAATGTTAGATGACAAAATGATGATCTTGCAAAATAATCCACTGAGTAGGATAGACATCATTAGCATACTCACATGACATATTATTTATGTAGACAGACATGAAAGAGCAGAAGACAGTTATATCACAAAGACATATTCCCATCTCCCAGAGGGAGTGGAGGGAAGGGAGGAAAAGAAGTAAGGGGACAAAGAATGACTTCATTTGTACTTCTAACATTTTCTTTCTTTTAAAAAAATTATACTGTGTGTGTGTGTGTGTGTGTGTGTGTGTGTGTGTGTGTGTGTGTGTATGTGTGTGTGTACACACCATGGCACATGTATGGAGGTCAGAGAACAGCTTGCAGGAGTCAGTTCTCTATTTCCACCACGTGGATCCCAAGGGTTGAATGTGGGTCATCAGGCTTGGTGGCAACCGCCTTTATTTACCACCTGAACCATTTTATTGATCCAACATTTTCTATCTTTGCAAAAAACTGACATAAAGTAAGTTCAGCAAAACCATCACTTGCTATAACATATATAAAGCTAGATATATAGTTGACACACACACCTGTACACACCCACATATATTTGACACACACACACTTACAAACACTCACTCACGCAGGTCCCGGGGCTGATCTGGCTGGGCAGAACTATGCCCAGGTTTTTCTGTGCGCCTCATACATCTTCTCAGGGGCTGGGAACTCTCAGCTCTGTGACAGGTGCAAATGTGCTTTTTTCTCTCATTAAGCAAGTGGAAACTCCAAGTGAATTTTCCTGTGAACTCACAACCTCAAAACAGACACTGAATACCTGGCTGGCTGTTGACACATGAACCTGCTTCTCTTGTGCAGCCTGAAAGCGACTTATATATAACTATAACTTATAACTGAGTGAAGATGAATTTAAAGATGATTTAAGATTAGCCACCTTGGATAACTATTCTCCAATGAAGCTGTCCTGTTTAGGAAATCCTAGTTGTGAACTGCCACATGACCACATGATCCCTGCTGCACTTTGCTAGGGTGTGTGCTTCTAGAATGCCAAACTCTGAAGTTTATTATAAAAACCCAAGGATTATGCCTGTGAACAGTCTGCCATCTTCTGCTGATCCCTGCCAGCCTCTATGTATTCTATTGAGAACCTAACTTTGCTATATTTCTTTTTCCCTAGTCCTTGGCTAGTGGCTAGTATGGTCAACATTTTATAAGCAGGCAGGGGAAAACGGAAGCTCAAGGAGTTGAAATAATTTATTTGCAGAGATTGCATGCTATATTGTGTTCATGATGGGACTCAATCCTAGGGCTCTCACACTCCTCTCATCTGTGTAGTGGCTATAAGTTGATTTTATGGACACAGAATGATTATGACATTTTCTTGGCCTTTGTAGATTAACACCCCCCCCCCAGGCCATCTGGATATAATGAAGCCAAGTCTACCCCATGTTTGATGAGTCCTGGGGCGATCTGGCTGGGCAGAACCATGCCCAGGTTGCTCTGCGCACCTTGCACATCTTCTTAGGGGCTGGGGGCTCTCAGCTCTGTGGCAGGTGTGAATTTTTTTCTCATTAAGCAAGTGGAAACTGCAGGTGAATTTTCCAGTGAATCCATAACTTCAAAACAGACACTGAGTGCCCGCCTGGCTGTTGACACATGGACCTGCTTCTCTTGTGCATCCTGAGAGCTACGCAGGTTGAGACCGGCCAGAATGGCTGCTGTGCTCCTAACCCCTCAGTTTATGGCATTATTGTTGGAGAATAATGAAGAAGAAAGTACAATTTCACAGCCACAAAGGATGCCTTTGAAAATCAGGTGCCTTTCAGAGGTATCCCAACATGTGAGAATGTTCCTTTCAGCATGTACTCTACCTCCTCTTAGCTCAGAGCTAACCCATCAGTCATAGCTATCATCATGTCTTTATAAAGAAGCCAAAACAGCCCTTGCTAGGATGCTCCAGTGGGGGGCACTGGGCTCTGCATTGAAAGCCAGCTCAGCTTTTCAGTTTAATTTTATAAATTGTGAAATGGGCTTACTACCATCTTTATCAATTTGCTACTAAAAAGCTATTAGGCTTGGGGAGGTTAGTTTGTTCAAAAGTGTGAATCTGAGTGCTTTCTAAGTTATAACCTTGCAACACTTATTTGTTATGGATCTCAGCAAAAATAATTACCTTTTAGATAGCAAGTGCTAAATCTTAGGCATTTGTGTTAATCATTGTGTGCTCTGGGTGTGCACACTTCAATGGACCCTGCCATTTATGGTATTTTTAGCCAAGGGAGAGTGCATGTTAGATTAAACCATGCGATTTTCCCAAACTGAACTCAAAATGGAAAATAAAGAGCAAACAAAACAATTCCCAAATCCCCACATCAGATTGCCTAGAAACCTGCTTGGAGCCTTCTAATTTCTTATTGATTTCTTACAATGTGGGGATTTAGTAATCGTGCCAGTGTGATTATGGTGGCCAGCATATCAGATGACCTCTGCTGTATCTTAGAGGATCAAACTCAGAAAATAATGTTTTTGTTCTACACATGGTAAAATTCCTTTTATTTGCTTCCATTCTGTAATTCTCAATATCTTACTACTGTTGTAATTGGAACTCTTCATATAAACTTTGATTATTAGACCATGGTGTGAGTTCCTTTGTTTTCATGTGTGTGTGTGTGTGTGTGTGTGTGTGTGTGTGTGTGTGTGTGTGTGCGTGCGCACGTGTAGAGACAAAAGGTTCATGTTGGGTGTCCTCTCAGCTTGAGACAGGGTCTGCAACTGAACATGGAGCTTGCCAAATAGGCTAGGCTGGCCGAAAAGCCCTAGATCTTCCTGTTTCTGCCTCCCCAGCATTGGGACTACAGGTGTTCCCAGTACACCACTTTTCACATGGGTGCTGGTGTTTGTGCTTGTGAAGTAAGCATAACCATATGAACTGTCTGTCAGCTTCTATGAGCTCCTTTATTCATAATCAATAATCAGCAGCAGTTGATTAAACACTACAGAAGTTGGTCCCTATTTTAGATACAAGTTAGACTCTCTGGAATGACATTACCTGTGGTAATATTATCAATGCAGAATGTGTTGGTTAACTGATTCTCAGAGTTTAGCAAGTGCTTCAGAGCCTCTCTAGACTCAGGCTGGGGTCTCTGTCCTGGGACCCTTAGAACTTGAGGCAGGTCAGTCCTCACTTCTCAGAGTCTAGAGTCAAGCACATGAGATGCTTTTGTTGTTTATGCTTACTGGAATCTTAGATCATTCTGTGTTAGCTCCATTTCTCTAAATGGCAGAAAATGAAGACCTTACTTATATTTGCTTTATCGGTTGAGTACAAGTAAATCTATGTATGTATGTATGTATGTATGTATGTATGTATGTATCTATGTATCTATCTATCTATCTATCTATCTATCTATCCATCTATCATCTACCTATCAGGCTGAGCAAAAAGACAACCACAGGGGCAGGTGGGAAGTGCAGCAGGGAAGCAGGGCAGGACCCCTACTTCTATCCATATCCAGCTTCTCTTCATGACTATTTTATTAGCTGGTGTTTTCCATCAATTTACCTAGAAATTCCAGGATGTTCCTGAGAGAAGGGTGAGTGGTTCTCTGATTTCTCTGGTGTACTGGATGGTAGATATTGATCTTACCACCCAGAAATGTGGCAAAAGAACAGCATGGCTCCCTAGCAGCAGAAGAAAACACATCCCTGGTCTCTCTTTCTTTGCTCGATAAGGCAAACATTCACTCCTATGAGACTGTAGCTTACTGCCTGTTCCTCCACTCATGTGGATGAAAGCCCTATCTTTTCTTCTTGGGCTCCTTTATGTCAATGGGAGCAACACAGACATGGGTAACACTCCTCTTGTGACAAGGCTGGAGACAGAAGGACCCTTCATTACTCTAATACTGCCTACAGCTACTCAAATCCCCATTGCAGCCAAGCTCATACCTAGGTGCCAGGTGTATGTGGGCATTTTCCTACCACCTTTTCTGTGGGCTCTTCATATCTCTAACTCTGAAATACACATTCGTATTTTCCTCTCCACAGAGAAGGCATTAAATACGTTCCACTTCCCTCCTCTGACCCAGGAAATTATATTCATTTTTTTCTCCATTTAGTTAATAGGTTTTATACACCCAAATTGTCACATATAATAATCGACAGATTAAAAAGTCAGGAGATCAAAAAAAAAAAAAACCCTCTGACTTTTAAACACAGTCTGGAAGAGCTGCTTGTGAAGGCATGTGCTTGGAGAGTAGTGGGGAGATCCTTGTATCCTACAAATAAATATGGAGGGTTGTGTAAACACTGTGGCTCTTGTGCTGTCAATTTCTAGCTGTGCCCTGGGATTCTTGCTCTGGCAGTATGTGTATATACCTGGGTTGTGAGGGGACATGAGGACTTCTTTTTAAAAATTTATTATTATTATTATTATTATTATTATTATTATTATTATAATTATAATATTTGTGTTTTAATTTTACACATCAGCCATGGGTTCCTCTGTCCTCACCCTCCCCCACCCCCACCTCTCCCCATCCCCTCCCCTCCATTCCCATCTCCTCCAGGGCCAAGACTCCCCTGGGGATTCATCCAAACCTGGTGGATTTAGTACAGGCAGGTCCAGTCCCCTCCTTCCAGGCTGAGCAAAGTGTCCCTGTGCAAGCCCAAGGTTCCAAACAGCCAGCTCATGCACCAAAGACAGGTCCTGGTCCCATAGCCTGGATGCCTCCCAAACAGTTCAAGCTATTCATTTGTCTCACTTATCCAGAGGGCCTGATCCAGCTGGGGGCTCCATAGCCGTTTGTTCATAATTCATGTGCTTCCAGAGGACTTTTTACCTGCTCTTGTTCTTCCTACCCAATGGGAACTTTCTTTGAGTATTAGACCTTCCTCTGAGTAGCCCTGGAGCCACCTGGGGTGGAATCAGCATGTGCTCATTGGCTGAGAGTAGACTAGACCTTGGGTGATCTTATCACAGACACATACGTGTGTGTATATATACAAGTGCATATTCATGAGTGTATCAGACCTACCTCAGGATGCTGAGGAGGCAGACAGGGAAGCAGAATGATGCAGTAACTGTGGTGACAGAATAGCTTTCCAAAACTCCACCTGACATATAGAGTCTCAGCTTACATTTTCCCCCTTAGAATACTCCTGATTTGGGTTCCAAACACCTTTCCCTATGAAACTCACTCCCACATGCATGGCCTCAGTGCCCATGGTCCTTCTGCCTTGGTACAGTGGCAAATTGCCTCATTCTTCAAGACACTGTAAAAGAAGACATCTCTGAACTGTGACTCCCATAAGGTCTTTTCAGGTAGTCACATGTGTCTTTCTACCATGGGAATTAGAGAGGAAAAAGCAAGCAAATAACTTTAGACGACATTAGATAAATACCATAAGCAACAGTAATAGAACAATCATGAGCAATTTGGAGACCGCCAGGCACTGAAAGAAAATATCTAAGTCAGGAAGGCATCTGTATAGGAAAATGAAAAATGAAATTATTTCCATTCTGCTTCCCTCACACCTGGATTCTTCTCCAGAGCCTTATAAGTACATTATCTCATTTGACAAAATGTGTCGACAATTATAATGCTAAGCTTAAAGGTCTAAGGCATGAAGAAATTGCATTTTGAACAGGAAGAAAAATCATTGTATATTGTCATAGCTGTGGCTACATATTTATTTTTCAAATAAATCTGTTATTTGCAATTTATTAAGTTTGATGACCTGGGCTGATGACATTCAGGAATTGTTAGACAAGGTGGTGGTCAAGTCTTAAATGGGATCATATTCCTATTATCCCTAAGAAGCCACACTTGCTTGTAGATTTCTTTATGTGCCTCCTCCTTCTCTGCTGGCTCCCTTGCAGGCCAGAATCTTCTACCCAGTTATTATGTACACCCGGCTTCCTCTCATGGCTTGGCATCATTGGGATTGTATGCATCAGTGGTAATGACACTGTCATGTCTGCAGGTCAGGAGGGCTCTGGAGAGCCAGCCATCCAGTGCGCCACGCTACATTTGAAGAGATAATATTGTTCCTAGTGAAGGTTATTCGTCTGCCAAGCAGCCCTGGTTTTAAAAACAGAACAGCTCCTCCCAGATGACAGGGCTTAACAACAACAGAATGGCAGGCAGCCTAATTCTTCCTCCAGACAGTGGGGAGGGCTTGGTGTGGAGAGGGACAGGAGATAACCTGAACCGTAGGGTACATGACAGATATGTTCAGGCTGAGGTGTGCCAAAGGCAGAATGAGCTTGGTATTTGCTGGTATACGTGCGTACAACAGTTTGTCAGATTGAACAGCTGGTAGAAGATGCCTTCTTCAAAGGGTTGTAATGAGTAACCCATGATGCTGTGATGTGTGTGCATGGGATTCAGAGAAAAGCAGATACAGTTGGTAAGGAGATGTCCTCCATCAGAGTCCAAAGGCAAGATGAAACTCTTGGTCTCTGTTGTTTGTCACTGATTCTGGGCCAAATCCCAACTTCTGAGCAGAGGGTGGGGCCAGGGTAGACAGGGACACATTGCTTTTCCTTGTTGCAAGGTGAAGCTTTCTCAGAGCTGAATGCTGAAGGCAGACAAGTCTTCAAAATATGGTATTGTATTAGTCTCCCAGCTCAGATCCAGTTTGCTGCTGATTGGTTCCTAGTTACCAATGTTCTATAGGCTCGGCCTATAGAACATTGTGTGTAGGGGATGTGTCCTGACTATGTTTTTTCTGTCTCTTTGCACAACTCCTTTAAATGGAGAGATTCACAGCTCTAAGCAATACCTTTTCTATATTCCAAGTTGCCAGGATCTAGATCCCTGCTGAGAAGCATTCTTGAACAGTTGAAAGTGCGTGAATGGTTAGACATGAACTGTCTTTACAGTAGAGCAGTATAGAAACAACAGATTCAGAGGATGCAAATGCATGAAGCATGGGACTAGAGTAGGTTCAAATGTGCTTCTTCTTCCCACCCACCCTTCCACACACATGTTCACACACACACTACATATGCACACAGACATATACATTTACCACACATACCACTCTCACACACTACAGACATATACATGAAAAGCACAGCCATGCCACACATATGTACATAAACATGAATACCACTCACATCTTGGACATATACATACCAAATACAAATGTATAAAAATAGTTTCTATATGAATTACAGCATTTGGAGAGGAAGTGAGGTCTGAGAGATGATTTAGTAGGTGAAATGCTTGCTATAATATAAACAAGAGGACCTGCATTTGGGTCCCCACCTCCCACATTAAAGTCAGGACCTGTCACGAGTGCCTGTAACCCCAACACTGGGGTGTAGACAAACGCAGATCCCAGAGGCTACTGGACAGATAGAAACATGAGCATCAGGTTCAGTGAAAAGACACTACCTCAAAATCCACAAAACAAAGCAAAACAAAATGGAGGGAGAAAGATGGAGGAAGACAGCCAATACCCACACCTGGCTTCCACATACATATGTATGCACAGTCACAGACACTTACAAACACATGCATACACCCCACACATACCTAACCACACACATACACATACAAAGCAAATGAATCCACTAATCAAAAAATGAGGCTCCCCAAGCACTTCAAAAGCATCTTAATGTATAATAAACAATTAAAAGGTATTTTTATCAGTACATTTCTTTCTATTAGCCAGTAAACCAAATCAGAGGAAAATAATTGCAAGTATCATCCATCCTTGATTGAACATTCCTTGTGTTCAATGTCCCTGCCTCTCCTCAACTCTGTGACTTTCTGTGCTGGTAACCTCCCCATCCCCATTTGCAAGCTCACAAGTCCAAGAGTAAAAATGCATGCTCCAAACTAGGCTCCTATTTTCTTAACTGGTCAGCCTCAAAAGGGAGTCAAATGGTGGTGGTGGTGGTGGTGGTGGTGGTGGTGGTGGTGGTGGTGGTGGTGATGGTGGTGTGGTGTGTGTGTGCACACATGTGACTTTTTCAGTGTCCTCTGGACAAAGCAGTGACTTTACAAAGGTCCTGAATTTTTTGAGATCTTAGTTAGGCCTTTCATTACTACAGAAAAGTGACCCCTGAATCTCTGTAAGTTAGAGTCCATTTGCTTCTCTGTCTCCAGAAGTTCCCTAGGTAACTCCCTGCTTCTTTCTCCTCCTGATTCTGTCAGCCTTCCAGCAGCTCCAGGTGGAGAGAGCAGGAAACAGAATTCAAATTCCTCTCATGTCACACTAAATTTAGCAATACAATGTGCTTTTTAACTCGTCTCTTTCCAAGGTTTCTGAGGTAGTCACCCATAACTTGACTAACTCAGAAACTTTTCAGTTCAGACCACGACAAGAGGATATACACAATATGTCAAGGTTTTGCTGCAAACCAAAGCCTTGCTAAGAGGGGAGCCCAGAGATTAGCATCAAGAACCCCTGTCTTAGCCCAGTTAGTTAATTCCCCTATCACTCCCCATCTCTCCCTTTCTCTAGAAATGAAAAAATCCAAGTAGAAAATTGTGACTACCTGGCACGGTTCTGACCTTTGAGCACTCCTCAACTTTACTTTTAGGCAGAGATGATGCCTACTATTCATTGTTGACTTGACAGGATCTAGACATGATCCCCCAGAGAAAAATCTCTGGGCGTATTTGTGGGGAGGTTCCTAGATTGCCTTAACTTAGGGTGGGAATATCCTCCTTAGATTTGGTGGCATCTTCCCATGGGTTGAAATCTTGAAGTAAAAAGAAAAAAGTAAGTTGAACACTCGCATCCTTCCCTTTCTGCTTCCCTATGGAGGATGCAATGAGACCAGCCAGATCATGCTCTGTGGCCATGACTTCCCTACTATGATACCCTTGAACCATGAGCCAAAATAAACCTTCCCTCCCTTAAGTTGCTTTTGCTGGCATTTGTCACAGCAAAGGAGAAAGTGACTAATTACAGGAAGAAATACCCATTTCTAATAGCATTAACAATTGTCTAGAGAGGGGGTGCCCACACCGATATGTTGTCCTTCTTAGAGGCTGATGACAACATAGACAACATTTTTACGGAAATCTCTGCCAGTGTTTTTGCCTGATTCAGCCAATTATCTTAGCAACTACCAATAGCACCTTGCTTCCTTTCCATTCCACAACAAGCACATTCTTAGCTCATTTTAGTTGAAAATGAAGCCCATCTGTTAGGTGACATTAAGATCCAGAGGTGTTCTTGTGGGATGTTTGGCCTTCTCTTTTAAATGCTTGACAATATGGTACAGGTAAGAGGAGAGCACAGGACAAGCCAAATACTTCCAGAATCTTCTCCTCTCTTCCCTTTCCCTCCTTTTCCCTCCCCTTCCCTTTCCCTCCCCTCTCTTCTCCTCTCCCTTCTCCTCCTCTCTTGTCCTCTCCCCTCCCTTCCTCTCCTCCATTCTCCTCCCTTCTCCTTCCCTCCCTTCTCCTCTCTTCCACTGTTTCCTCTCCTCTCCCCTCCTCTTTCTCTTTCCTCTCTTCCTTACTTCCTATTCTGAACTCTCCTCATTGATCTAAGCAGAAGAGATGGGTATGACCCCCTTGCCTAACCCAGCTTCAGCATCAGACACCTAATGATGTTGCCCCAATTCTTCTCTAGCTTCATGCACTAGAGCTATTTCAATAAAACCCCTTAGTTACTTTTTTTTCTTGTTAAAATACTGTAAAATCTATTCTCTGGGGTACCATGATATTGCAATCATTTAATTTTTTTTCCTGTAGTTAGAATAGGAGAATGAAGGAAAGAGAAAAGTGAATATTCTAAGAAAACTAGTGTATTTCCTACACTCCCTGGGGCTCTTGGCCACACATTACAGATATTTTCTTATCCTGAAGATGATGATGGGACTCCAGGTAAGGACAGAATTCCATATGAGGACAGGATGTTGATGAGACTGGGACTTCAGAGGAGAATGGATTTCCTGGTGATGGCAGCTATGTAAGTGAGTTGTGAAGATTTGGAAAGGAAAGAGGCTGCACATACACCAAGTGTGGATGAGAATCGGGTATTTGGTAAAGATGGGGCAGCAATGGGAGACAGGATTCTAGCTAAGGGTAGACCTGCAAGTGAGAGTGGGATTCCAAGTGAGGACAAAACTTCTGGTGAGGATTCAACCACAGGGATGAGGGACTGCAAGGGAAGATGGTATTCCATAGGAACATGAGACTCAGGGTAGGATAGAACTCTGCAGTTTGGTCCTAAAGGTGAAGATGAATGAAGATTAGGGAAGATCCAAGGTATAGGTGACACTACCATGAATACTATGGGTGAGGATAAATACCTGTGTGAGTTTGGTCCCAAAGATGAAGATGTACTTCAGATGAGGACTATACTATGGGCAAGGACTCCAAACTTCAGTTGATGATAGTTTCCTAGTGGGTATATGGAGAGTGTGGCGCTCCAGGTGAGGATGGAACTATGGGTAAGGATGTAACTGTAGAAGAAGACAGGTCTACTGAAGATGCGAACAGGATCTCCTATAATGGGCAAGATCAGCTAGTCCCTTCTCCATGGCTACAAGTAAACAAAAAGACAACCCCCCCCCCACAATGAGTGAGGACCTCTCTGCAAGAGAAGTGGGGTTGCTTACTTAGATTGTCTTCATCCTCCGTGTTTGTGGTGCCAGGACTTAGGTACTTGAAGGGAGTGAGGAAGGTTGACAATATGCTTACTTTGTCTGGAAAGATAAAGAAGAGGAAATGCACTTTTGACATCAAGTTTCAGAAAAACCCAGTGCTTTTGTATGTTCTTATTACCAAAAGGTTGGACAAGGGAGGTGGAAAGATCATCATGGCTGCAGATACTTCATTCTGAATTTCTGACACCATTATATCAAATCCCTCTCTCCATTCATTCATTATGAGTTCCAGCTTTCTTCCCTTATTTATTTAATTTTGGCATCTGCTTTGCTCTTGTTCCACATCCTTGAAAACTTTGTCTTCAGGATAATAGCCTTTCATCTGCTTACAGGTAGGTAGGCTAACTCCTATCAAAGACATTTTTAGAGTGAAAGTTGAATGAAACAACTTCAGAATTAAGAGAGACTTGTCCCCCAAAAGACAAGGATTCTCTCAACTCCCGCACTTGTGGAACATTTGCTCTGAGCTCTTGAACTATATACATGAAGTAAAAATTAGAAGCCTAGAAACACACACACACACACACACACACACACACACACACACACACACACACACAGGCTCATTGAATCCATAGTCATTTCACTTAGTGGGTGTATTAGTAGGAGTACTAGAGGTGAGAGTTAGGGAAGAGTCGGTCGAGGGCCTGAACCATCTTAGGGATGGTCAAATGTCATTGACATTAATGAAATTCCAGGGACCCAGGAACAGCTGGCTTTCTGCATCCCTCCTGTCGTGGTTGACGTGTATTTTACTCTGTAACCCAGGTTGGCCTTGAACTTGATATCTTCCTACCTCAGCCTCCCAGAGACTAGGATTACTGGTGTACATCTACATGACATGCCCAGCTGGCAATTTCTTTATTAAATAGAGAAGTGAAGAAATGCTAAGTGGGAAGTGCTATTGGGAAACACATTTTAAAATGGGTAATTAAAAGAGTCAAAGTTCCTTATTTAGAAGTTTCCACCAAACAGAATATAGTGCAGAAGCTGCCAGTACCTGTTCACACAGCAGGTACTCTCTACTACCAGAGACTCAGTGCAAGGGACTCTCGGAATCCACTCTGCTTGTGTCTGCAAAACCCTCTCTGTTTTGCTATGGATCTGTACCATAGTTATTAAAGGACCACAGATGAAAGTGCTACCATTACTTGTCTGAGGTGGTACAGCATTAGAGGCATTTCTGATCTCCTCTTAAGCTGCTGGCCATGAAGGGCTTTGTTGCTGTGCTGTGCAGGGCCCTTTCCTTCTCCTCTACAGCCTTTCCCACTTGAGGGCAGGATGATTTAGTGGGGTCACCATGTTCAACACTGCCTCTTATCTCTTCCTGTTATTACAAAGGAGTCCTGCTTACACCACTATTCCCATTTGCACTTATACCTTGGTCTAAGTGCAGATACCCACAAAATGCTCACTGGTGGTTTTAACTGCCCTTAGCCTTCAGGCAACCAGACCTAGGCTGGAACTTGCTCTTTTCTTCCAATGCTATTTTCTTTTCAGACAAGCTTTCTAGAGGCCAGGGGAGATCACATTGAAATTCATCTCAGAGCCTGTTAACAGCTGTTGTTTCCAGTAGAGACAGGCACCAATATAGTGTTCACACAAAGAGAACAATAAATAACTCTAATATGAAGTGCCTGCTCCTCCTTCATTCTACCAAACATGAAGGATCAACGTAGCGAAGGCTTTGCTCCCTCTCAGCTCTCATCACCCAAGCTCATTTATTCCAACAGAATGAAATACCTTGCTTGAGTTATAATTTCATTAAGTGAGTCCAATAACATTGCACAAAGACTGTGAAGCTCAAATGATTTTGTCTGGGGGATCTTGAAATGAAATTATAATTTTTTAATAAAGCAGGAACACTAGCAAAACCCCCACAAAATATACCAAACTATTTCACAGCAAAACTGTGAAATATATAAAGACTATTTTAGATCCATCCAAGGCTTCACTTGTCATTGCTGTTTTTTCCCCCATGTCTATCAAACTAAAACAGTGCATCCAGTTAAAACCGAATTTGAGACGAACAATGATTTTGGTGTACCTATATTCTCCATATTGTGTGAGGCAAGTGTAAACTCAGATAAGTCCTTATTGTTTATCTGAAGTTCATGTTTAAGGCAAAGGGCATGGATAGACATTTCTGTAAGGAAGACTTTCTGCTGGCCAATGAGCACATAATGATGAATGTCAGCAGTTATTAAGGAAGTGCAAGTGCAAGAAAAACCACAATGAAACACCACACCACACCCACAGGATAGCTATTGTAAACCAGACAGGAAACAGAGGGATGGTAAGGTATAGGGAAAGTGCAAACCCTGAGCTCCATTGATGATGATGGGAAGCAGTGTGCTGCTGTGGATACAGCGATCCTTCCCATCGTTTCACTTCATGGTAGCCTAGAGACAAAGGTTAAGTGTCCACTGTCAGATGAATGAATAAACAAAATGTGGTAAACCCTCATCATGGAATTTATTCATCATGCAAAAGAAACAAACCATGAAATTTACCTCTATATGGTTGAAATTATGGGTTCTATAGTAAGAGACAAATGTTATATGATCTCATTTATATGCACAATCTGAAAAGTCTAAGGCATTGGAGTGTATGTGTACTAAGGACATAAAATCTGTTCTCATCGAACTGCAAGTGTTCAATGCATTGCTGTTACCTATAGCCATGATGCTGTTCATTGGGGAATCAGAACTTTGTCCTCTCATAGGTGAAAGCTTTATGTTCTTTGACTGGCATTCTAGTAAGTATATCTTCCAGCCCTATGTCAGCACAGCGGTTTTCCAAATTAGTATAATGCTCATGACATCTTTGGTACCCTGTCTTGCAAATTCCAGCTCTCTCATGTCATGAGGTTCCAGAATAGTCCTTCCATAAACTAAAAATGTTTCCTCACATGTTCCCAAAAAATTGGTTCAATAACGGCAAAGCTATTTGTTCTACAAGTAATATGGTTTATAATGCAAATGGTCTAAAACATTTCAAGCAATGCATTTAGAGTATATGTTGGCTAATTCCGAGCTAACCTTTGGTGAAATCCAGTCTTCTCTTCCCCACTAGGGCCATGCCAGTCAAAGAACATAAAGCTTTCACCTATGAGAGGACAAAGTTCTGATTCCCCAGTGAACAGCATCATGGCTATAGGTAACAGCAATGCACTGAACACTTGCAGTTCGATGAGAACAGATTTTATGTCCTTAGTACACATACACACACATAGTCACACATACACACATACACACTTACACACATGTAATGGTAACTATGAGTGGTGATGGGTATATTAATCTAATTATGATAATTATACAATGTATACATCTACTAAATTATAACATGATATACTTTAAATATATATGATTTCATGAGTCAATTAAATATTTTTAAATTAAAATAAATCATTGCCACATCAAAGACAGTAAAACTTAGCTAAGTGTCTTATATTTATTTCTAAAAATAATATTTATGTATGTGTATGAGAGCTTTCCTTGTATGTATGTGCATCACATGCCTGCCAAGTGTCCTTGGAGCTCAAAAGAGAGTACTGAATCCCCTGGAACTTGAATTATGGATGATAGTGCCACACCATGTGGATACTGGGAATTGAACCTGGGTCCTCTGCAAGAGCAGTAAATGCTCTCAACCACTGAGTCATTGCTTCATCCCTCAAATAGCCTATATTTTTATCTAGTAGTCTTAATGTCTTACCAAGTTTTATTTTTTCTGGTAGATTTTATATCTCAAGGGCCAGCTTATATAAACCAAATGAAGGCAACCAAATAAATCAGGGAACTCAGACATGCACAACTAAAGAGCCAATTATTATCTGCTACCAGCATTGCTTTACACAAGAGAAATATCTTCATTCCAGAAATAATGGTTTTTAAGACAGAACTTAACACATCATTTTAGTATTCTCAGAAAAGGGTGAACAATTACATTTTCAATATACAGAAAAACTAGAGCAAAGTTATTTGATGTCAGTGCCTTTCCTTATCTCCTCCTGACTGCTTCTTGTCTATTTGACATCATATTCAATGGGTTCAGTGTGAATGGGACTTTAGTACTCAACTGATGCTCATTTCATAAGTTTCACAGACATCTTTCAAAAAGCAGATTTCATGCAGATTGCTAATGAAAGACGGAGGCCATATTTCATTCAACCCAATTCTAAGCATTTTGGATCTATGAAGAATTCTTTCATTTCTAGTTGCCCTTTTAAACTCTGAATGGTTGGTGATAGGCCAAGTGCCTCTCCAAGGAATGACTTGTAAGGGCACACTGTTTGATGTGAGCCCATTGGAAACTGACCCAGAGAGCCTGCAGCAGGCCTGGCATGGCCCTAGTGGGGAAGAGAAGACTGGATTTCACCAAAGGTTAGCTCGGAATTAGCCAACATATACTCTAAATGCATTGCTTGAAATGTTTTAGACCATTTGCATTATAAACCATATTACTTGTAGAACAAATAGCTTTGCCGTTATTGAACCAATTTTTTTGGGAACATGTGAGGAAACATTTTCAGTTTATGGAAGGACTATTCTGGAACTTCATGACATGAGAGAGCTGGAATTTGCAAGACAAAGGACTAAAGATGTCATGAACATTATACTAATTTGGAAAACCGCCGTGCTGACATAGGGCTGGAAGATATACTAATTAGAATAACTAACTTGTTGCTATTTTTTAATCTTTCTCATCTTGTTTAGATCTTAAAACATCTCAATAGATTAATAGATTATGTATTGTTTCTTGTCAACATTAATCTTTGAAAATTTAATTCATGTGTACTGGAGTGTCTCTCTATTTTGCCAGTATTTTGGGGCGAGCATTATCTTTGCATGTAACTGTAGCTTATCTTTCATGAAAAAAATAACAGGTGAACAGACCTGCAAATTTTCATTTGGTAGCAGGGATTTTTGATTCCTCTAACACTCCTTCCCAGAAGAACACTAGCTATAAAATACTGAACATTAAAAAGCATGATTGAAATATGTATACTAACATAGTTCTTTGCCAAACCAAAATATCTATATGTATTGAAGGCACTTTGTTAGGATAAGAGTTATCATATATAATAAGCAATGGCCTGATTTTCTTCTCTGGTGTACTTATTCCAGGTAAAGAAACAGAGACATTGGCTCTATAGCTAAATGACACACCTTGGTGAAGCCACAGTGCTGTGAACTTGCCCACATTCCTATCTAGATGTTATGTCTGTTTAAGGAATTCTTTATTCCATCCCATCCACCCAGAATGAAAATGTCTTTGCTGCCAAAATTTTGGATTAATTGATCTTGTATTTTCTTTATCAAAGTTTATCTTTACTGTGTTTTATCATCTGTCATATATTTAAAATCAAGAGAAAAGTGTTATCCTTGATTTTAAGGCATGTAAAGAAAAAGAGTCATGTGATGAATGATATTATCATTAAAAGACTTAAAGGTTAATATCTAGGAGGAAAAATTATATGTGCTTTCTTTAGAAGGAATCACTTGCACTGTATTCATAAACAGAATTGAACATGGTTAGTTAAAACTCAGTGACAGACCATGCCGAGGAATATTCCCATATGAGAAAAGAATGACATTCCCTCCTTTACTGCCCAAAGAAGCCATAGGTTATACCACTGAGAAGAACAGAGTGCAATAATTTCTCAGTTAGTCTTGTTGCTTTACTTTAGATGAAGAGGGGGAGTTGTAGAGGAACTGTCATCTCCTTCCTTGTGAACAGAGAACCTGCGAGCATGTTATAGGATTCCAAGCCAATGCCTATGTTCTAGAGAGAACAAGAAGGAAGGGTCATTAACAAGGGTGGGAAATGTTACTGGCCATGGTGAATTTAATGGCTTGTCTCACTGTAATCAACATAAAAGTAAGACAAAATATATGAAGTGACTGTGTACAGAGTTTTGATAGCAGGTAGTGAACAAAGACTGTCTTTGAGACAAGGGAATCATTTTCTAGTCGAAAGACAGTCCCTACAATGTCCACAGTGATAACCACAAGTTGATTCAAGCAAAGAACAAAGTTTGTGCCATTAAAAAAAGTGGAATTTGAGGGCAGAAGGAAGCACCAGACAGAGAGACAAGGCTCTAGACATGGCTGGAGTTCTGCGCTGTTATAGCTTTACCTGAGCAAGGGAGACTGTGAGCCTGGCAGAGAACAGCCTCAGGGGATCTTAGTGCTGAAAGAAGAGTCAGGAGGTTGCCGAGCAATAGAAGCAGGTGCTCTGGTCAGGCAGAGGAGAAAGTTTCTTTAGTAGGGGTCTTAGAAAGGTTGTGTCTCAGGACTGGTTATACCCTAGCTGAAATGAGCAAGCTGATTGGATGGTAACAAAGTGCTTCCCAGAAGAAAAGTCAAGAGACACTACAATACCCAGATTCTCAACAACACAGTGTCTTTGATGTCTAGAAGATAGAAGCAGTGATAATGATATTGTGGATGAATGAGAAGCCAGAAAACAGGACCACAGTCAAGAAAAGCTCAGGTGTAGTGCTAAGGTAAGATGATGGTGAAAGTAACATAATGCCACTATATGGAAGTTATAAAGACCTTTAAGAATTTTAATGACTCCAGGCATGGTATTATATACCTTTAATCCCAGAGTTTGGGAGGCAGAGGCAGGCAGATCTCTGTGAGTTTGAGGCAAGCCTGATATACATAGCAAATTCTGGTCCAACAAGGAATACATATTGAGATTCTGCCTCAAAAACCAACAAGCCATCAAACAAACAACAAAACAAAACAACAAAAAATAATTTTAAAGAAAATGTGGACATAATGAGTGAAGAGATGGAATCTTGGTAGAGAAATAAAATTTTCAAATAAAACCATAAAAATGACACACTTGAGGCTAAAAAGTGTAGTATGTGAAACAAAACATAGGTTAGATTAGTGATTAGCTAAACAAACATACTTAAAAGTACTAACCCTGTCACTTAAAAAAATAGACACATTGCTAAAAAGTCAAAAGAAGTGGTAAAATAAAGCATTGGGTGTTACTGATTGATGCTGGCTTAAATGGCTCATGCTGGTGATCCACAGTAGGGAGGCCAAAGCAGCAAGATTGTTGCAGTCCATGACATCCTGTACTACATAGTGAATTCTAGGCCTACTTGGGTTACAGAGTGAGGCCCTACCAAAAACAAACAAACAAATAAACAACAAACAAAAAACAAATCAAAATCCCAAACCAAACAAACCTTCAAATCAACCAACAGACAAATAAAAACTAACAACTCTATAATACAAAACAAATTATAGCTCCAAAATAAACAGTAAAACAAACTATGGGTGATTTATGAAAAAAAAGCAAGGAAGGGAAAATGACATTGGGATACATAGAAAATAAATTAGCAGTTTGATAGGCCTAAATCTAAATATACTATAATTCCATTAAATGTAAATGGACCATGTACTCTAATTAAAATGCAGGGATTTAGATTGTATTGAAAACGTCAACCTGGCTGATGTCTGAAAGAAATCAACTTCAAATGTAAAGATCATAAATGCATTGAAAATCAGTGTGTATGAAAAGCTATATCATGGAAGTACTAATAACAAGAAAGGTAGATGGCTAAATTAACAACAGATATTGTAAATCTTGACATGCTAAAAATTGCCATGAATTAAAAAAACATGTTATCACAATAAATCACTAAAAGGGTAACTCTGAGAGTTCATTATAACTTAGAGTTTCAAGCAGCATGAATAAAAAACTAGCAAACTTAAGCTGACGGATAGACCACACACCATCATCAAGATTTAAACATTCTTCCCTCAGTAACTTAAAGGGAAAGTAGGGAGGAAAGATGGTGTGCAGAACAAGAAGTTGAAACAGAACCCTTAGCTAGCCTGATTTTAGTGACATGCACATAATATTCCAACCAACAGAAGTATGTGCTTTCATTTCACTCTCTCAAGGTACACTCACTGAGATACATAATTTGTTTAAAAATAAAACAGGTTTTCATAAATTTTAAGGAACTGAAATCACAAGGGTCTATTTTTGATTATATGATTAAATTAAATGTTTATAAATAAAAATTCAACTAAACAAAAAATTTAATAAATATTAATCATACTGTTAAAAACAAAGAGAAACCCACAGGCTGGGATTATGTGCTTATAATTCACAGAGTATATCTATTCCCAGAGTGTAAGAATTCTTGTAACTCATTAACAGAGGCACTAAAATCCACTTATGAAATGGTCAAGATACTTGAACAGAAACTTCACAATAGAAAATAAACGCATCACCAATGAATTCACCAACTTGTATTGAACAACATTACAGCTTGGGGAAATGCAAATTAAAACCACAGTGAGATAATTATGCACTGCTTTTAGAAAATTATGTTCAAAAAGACTGGTAATACTAACTGTGGTAAGAGATGCAGAGATAGTCACAAAGCATGGATTAGTAAATGAATTTTAGGGACTGTTGGATCATGCTGTAGCTGTTTAATATACACCTGATCTATGACCTACCACCCTATTTGTAGATTTTTCTCAAGATAATATGAATGAAATAGGTATCTTTACAAGGGATGTATAAAGGTTTTTTTGTAGAAACTTTATCCATTACGACTCCAAATTCAAACTATCTCAAATGCCCATCAACAGAAAAATAGACAAATGAATTGTAATACACTTATATGATGGAGTAGCACAGAACCAAACAAAACAAAATGAAATAAAAGGATCGAACTGTCAAAATACATTATGATATGGATGCATCTCAGAAGCATTAGATGGAAAGGGAAAAAAAGCCACAAAACAGAATGTACCACTTGATTGCATTTAGAAATTTCAGAGCAGGCGAAAACACCTTCTTGGTGAAAGAAAATCCATCGCCTGTGATGTAACTGTTTCTGCTAACTGCTTTTGCTGAGAGCAATCAGGCAGCCCCTAAGGTGGGTTGCAGGGTGGCTGGAAAGAGGTCATGAAGAGTATTTCTGGTATGATGAAAACACATTTTAAGGCTGTGGGCTTTGTGTGTATGCACATGTTATGGTAGAGATACTAAAGCTATGGGCTTTGTGTATGTATGCAGGTGTCACTAACTATAACCTTCCATACTATGTTAAAAATGCTAAAACACAAAATCATAACTGGGCAAGAAAACAAATGCTCCAAAGCCTCAAAGTATCAATTTACCAGAAAAGGGAAACAGAGGCTGGGATGCATGTTATTTCACCTATAAACAAGAGTCAGGATGGCAGATGTTAAGTGAAGTTATCAACTAGGACGACTAAATTTATATATCTGCTTATGGCTCCACTAATCAGAAATTAGAATTTATTACCTGTTTATTTTACAGTTGTGAATTCTTAGATATATTAAAAAGCTCTGCCATTACAGTAAGAAAAGGAACAATAACATATATCCTCAAAGATAAAGTCTTGGAAGCATCCTTAGAGTTATGCGAAGGTGTGAACATGAAAGTACCACCAAGTGGAAAGTCACTGGAGAGAGCTGAAGAGAGATGGCCAGAAAGTTGGAAGCTGAGGTCAGCATCATGATGACTGCTCACACCTCTGCAGCACCGAGGACTCTGCTTATTCACAGAGATGATTTCAGGAACTGCAAAAGATTTTATTTTCTAGAACCTATTTGTGCATGAAAATCCTGTTGTTTTTGTTTTTTAAACAGGATCTCATGTACCCTAGGCTGCAAGATGGTAGGCAAGCACTCCACCCACCGAGCTATACTCCCTGATAAAACACTTTTTTTTTTAAGCAAGTAGGATGAACTAAACACAACCTCTTACGGTATGGACATGCCAAGTACCTAGAAAACTCATTTGTGTGAAATAACATAAACACTAGAAATTTTAATGAAAAGTGATAATTGCTAAAATATCTGAGAACTTGATGTTATCATTTGCCTCTAAAAGGTGGCAGGCATTTTTACAGGATGGGCTATTTCCAAACCACATCAAGCGAATGCATTACTTCTGTCCTCATTTCAAAAACTGAAAGTGAGGTTTTTGTCCTCTTGTAGGCCACATACATTTCCATCCGGTACAGCTATCCTGAACAATTATGTAACTGGAAAAGAAGGGTGACAGTTGGAGTCCACAGAACTCCGCTGGAACCCTTGGGCTACAATCCTTAGCCTCTTTTATAAGTTCCGTTCTTATGTTTTCTTTTGCCAAAACACACTCTGACAGATGGCCTCCCTCAAGCTTGACCCATTTTCTTCCATAACTGTATATTCTAAGGGAATGCAGGTATGTCTTTAAGTACATGCTGCTCCTATCTAAACACAACCTCAAGTAAGCATGAACACGTGGGCTACCCTCAGAGTCAGGAAACTAATCAACCTGCACGCAGGTGGGAGACTGGAGTGGCATTTTGGGAAAAGGGTGAAGGATCGGATCTTACATACTTTCAAGGGCTGGATTTTAAGTTCCAGTCCCATGAACCACACACAGCTAGTCCTCTAGTTTATAAGGAGACTCTAGATCAACACGAAGTTTTATAAAACACAAGAAGATTTGAGTTCTTTTTGGTGATTGCAGGGAGGAAATATCTTTTGACAACTTCAGAGATGCATAGAACTCAGGTGTTTGGTCTCTGAGAGCATCCAGTTCAACAGGAGATCAATCTGGAGTGCCTGGAGTGCTGGAGCACACTGAGTCCTGTGGGGGTTCAGCTGTGTTCTCACTAAAACTTAGTCCCTCATAATGTGACTCTTTGGAGCTAAGATCCTATAGTTGGTAACTGGGGCAATGTAAGGTCACCAGAGTAGAAGTAGATATCTGTGAGCCAATGAGATACTCAGAGGAATCCAGTCCCTTGGCAACACCTTGATCCAAGCAAGACTCTGCCTTTAGAATTGTGGGGCAACAAATTTCTCCAGTTGAAGCCAACTGTGGTGCATTGTTACAACAGCTTTAGCTTACCAGTACCTTTTCAACTAAGTATTGATTTCCTGCAAATAATTGCTGAGTTAAATACATGACAGGATGATACAGCATCCTATGCACTCAGGGAGGCAGCTTTTAGTAAGTAATGGATGAGCTGAGCCCTCATGTCTGGAGTTTAAGAGCATCAGTTTTCAACATGTGGGTCATGGCCCCCACAGGGGTCAAATACCAGATGGTCTGCATATTAGATATTTATATTACAATTCATAATAGTAGCAAAATTACAGTTGTGAGGTAACAATGAGATAACTTTATGGTTGGGGGTCACCACAACATGAAGAACTGTATTAAAGGTCACAACATTAGGAAGGTTGAGAACCATTGTAGTAGAGGATTTGAATGCAGACTCTCACAGGGTGTCTTGTGAGTCTTTCCTCTCAGAAGAGACTCTTACTCAGACTCATGCCCCTCAGACTTGCCTCTGTGCTCGTCCAGAAGGAAGGATAACAACACATAATTAAAGAGATATAGGTGATCTGTTAGTTCCCTTCAGCTAGACACAGTGTATCCATTGCCAGTTCAAACACTCTTCCCACTGCTAATGGAACATTGATGGAGATTGTGTAGGAAGAATGTAAGAGCCAGGAGATAGGGAGAAAGAAGGGTAGTGAGCCTGGGTCAAGGAGGGTGCATTTAAGAGTCAAAGCATAATGCTTGTGGGGACCCATCCTATATGGAAGTTGCAGTAAGCTGCTGACCATGCTGGGGCTTTTAGGAGCCATGCATGCACAAACTGGACTTCTGTTCTTCAGAGAGTCCCATGTATCCCAAGCTGGTTTTGCTCTTATTATGTAGCTGAGGTGACTTGGAATTTCTGGTCTTCTGGCCTCTACCTCTCAAATGCTAACATTACAAGTATGTGTCACCATGTCTGGTTTTATGTGATGCTTTATTTTGTGCATACTAAGCAAGTAGCCTATTGGCCTATCTACATTACTAGCCCCCATAAAAACAACTTCTTATCCATAGACATTAGATTCACGGCTATTGGTTTCTTTTCTTCTTCCCTCCCTCCCTCTTTCCCTCCCTCCCTCTCTCCCTCCCTCCCCGCTCCCTCCCTCCCTCCCTCTCTTCCTTCTTTCCTTTCTTTTTTTCCTTTGGTTCTTTGAAACTGGATTTCTCTGTGTAGCCCTGACCATATTGGAACTCCCTCCATAGACCAGGCTGGCCTCAAACTCAGGTATTTGCCTGCCTCTGCCTTCCCAGTGTTGAGATTAAAGGCATGTGCCACCACTGCCCAGCTATTGGTTTCTTATATGGTAAAATATATAGCCTTTGTATAAAAATTTTACTTTATTTCTAAGGTATTTTGTTCTCCTCTATGCAGTTGCCCCTCACAGCATCTTCTTGTGTATATATGGAATCATGTGTCCATGTTTTGAACCAATTACTGCCATACTGTGAAAAGCTTCCAAAACTATACAGATATACTTGGCTTGATATATACAGCACATTCCAATGAACTTTGGCTTATTTTTAGAAATGGGGGGAAAAGCCTACACACAAACAAGCAGATGTGAAAGATGGGCAAAGATACAGATGGTCTGACAAATGATTGACAGGGAAAGGTGAATCTCTGCAGGAAAATATATTTAAGTTAGGAAAATATTCTCAAGGTATATATTCACACTTCACTTGGAGGCTTAAAATTTTCTAAATGATATGCCAAGGCATTCTGTGGCTTTGCAATATTCTAAATAATTTCCTCATTTTACAGTCTGGGAATGGATGTTTTTAGATATGTATACATAGGATGACATCATTCTCTACATTTGAGTTTGGCATCCTCAGGCAGCTTTTCCATTTGGGTACCACTGTAGGCTCCTTGGCTCCACTGCTGACTTGTATGGGAGCCAGTTTTCAGGTTGCTTGTGGCTTTTCCCAGCAGGTTCGTATAGAGGATGATTAGGGCCACAGGCCTGAGTGCGGGTGTCTGAGATGGTCTGCACTTGGCTGTGCTGGGGGAGGAGGTCTTTTGCTCCACCTCTTGGCATCTCTATAAATACCCTGGGGCAGAGACAGTCGGTTCCAGGCCCTCTCCGAGGCTATCCTGTATTTTCTACCTGTTTATCTCCACAATCTAAATCCTTCTATCTAATATTTCCTGCTGGTCACACTCAAGAAAACTCTGGGGAGCTGTGGGGTTGGTGGATAAATGCCCCACAGACATGAAGGTCATGAATGTAAGATAAGTGGATTACAGGGCCTAATCTACTGGCATCAAGCCTGACATTGTTGCATACTGCCCTCTCTGCTTGGGATATTTGAAATGACCACACCAGGTAAGATGGCTTAAGAGGTAAGGGTGTTTACCACAAGCCTAAAGACCTGAGTTGGAGAGAGCTGACTCCTGCAGGTCATATTCTAGCCTCTATGGGCACACACTGAAAGGACCTCCTCAGCGACAGAATGGTATGATGAGGAACAAAGGCCACCCAGAGCTCAGTTGTCACAACATTTCCAACCCTCACACCGGACTCGAGAGCAAGTGGCACAAATGATAAATTATTCTCCCAGTAAAGTCAATGGAATGGAGGCTCTGCAAAGCTATTCCTTCAGCAAGTGCCTCCTGAACCCATAAGCTTGCCAAGGATTAGTCTGGGCAGCTCATCTGTTTATAGTAGCAAACACATCCTGATATTATTAGCCATTTGGAAAGTTTTTCCCCAAACTACAGTATATTTTTTTTAAATTAGGAAGCAATATGTATTGCTTATTTATTTAACTCTTATATTCAAGTACTAAAACACACACAGGCATGAGCATCCAGCGTCCTTCATGGCATTCATACACATCTGTATGTATTTTCCGTCTTCTAATTTTATGTTGCTCTAGACAATTTCCTAGCTGTTCTTTTCCTTTGTGATATGTATTTGTTTCTTCTCGGCTAGACTTGGGGTAAAGTATCTATATGCTCTACAGGGCCCAGGCCTTCTCCAAGTTTAAGTGTCATAGCTTTACAGTTTTTTTGTGTCCATTTCTACCATCATAAGTGTTTTTTTATTTTTTTATTTTTTATTTTTATTTATTTATTTTTTTGAGGGACTATTTGCTCCTGGGGAAGAAGCTTCGTAGACAACTAGTCTTTGTGTTGGAGGCTCATTAAATTTTTTTTTCCTTTTGTGTACATGTTACTACACCTGATCTTATCCAAAAGGCAGAGAATGATGTTTTCATGTTCTTATGTGTACAGTTACATGTGTGTGTGGAGGCCAGGGGACAACCATGGCTGCTATTACTCAGGTGCCATCTACCTTTCTTTTTTCCTTTTCCTTTTCTTTTTTTGGCCTAGATCTCACCAAGAAGGTTAGGCTGGCTGGCCAGCAAGACCCAGGGATCTGCCTGTCTCTGTCTTCCCAGCCCTAAGATAACAAGTATATGCTACCAATATTTCCTTTTTTTTTCTTTTTAAAACAAATTCTGAAGATCAAACTCAGGTCCTTTTGCTTGCAAGGCAGGCACTTTACCAGCCGAGTTATCGCTTCAGCTCCATCATTTGAGTTTTTGAGAAGTATACCATGTATTGCTATCCCTGAAATGGAACTAGAATTATAAGACACATCTGTTGCCGGCCCCTTCACAGACTTTCCAATTCCTCATCCCTTGTACCACAATAGAGCATATTTCTTAAGATCCAGAACTTGTGGGAGCCCACTACTCCTTGTCTTTCATGGTAGCTAGTATTACCTTTAGTTTTTGCTAATGTGCTCAACCTCTCTGCTGTATAAAAGGCACACTGCCTCACAGGGCTGTGGATGATGACTTCACAGTGACATCACCTTTGCCCTACTTCACTTAGTACACACTCTAGGGACAGGATAAACCTGCCCCAGCATGTCTTGATCTGTCCCAGTTTGTCCTGTCACTCCAGTCTGTTCTTTAATAGCATCACTTAACTCATAGCTGTCCCAGTTTGGAAAACCCTACTTGTGAAGAAGACTCTCATTTGATGATAGTGGCTAGAGGTGCTATATGTATTATTTAACCCCTGAGACTCTTAGGATTTTAAAGCTAAATTCTTTACTTCCTACTAGACACTTTAATCTGTAGTTTTATAGGCACTTGATTCCATTGTTCAAACTGAATATGTTTTGCATATTCTGACACATTTAATACTATCTACTCAAGGTTCAAATTAGAAATCTTTGGCTCATTTCTATTTGTCTATTTTCATCATTCCATATGATAAATGGGCGTATCTTCTAGTCATTTCTTAATTGTTTACTAGGCTATCATCACCTTAATGGCTACATTTTTTTTTTGCAGTGATTTCCTACATATCATGCATATCTGTGATTTAATGTGTATCCCAAGTCATTTTTATCTAGTGAAGGCAACACAGACATCCAGAAGACAGGAGACAGTGTGGTGTCCCTGGAGTTGTATTGTCAGTTAATGTGGCTGGGTAAAGGAGTTCAAGGTGAGCAGCAGCAGAGGAAATGAGCAGAGCAGAGATATGTCCTCCAGTGTTCTATTTGCCATATAATGATATTGAGACTGACAGTGAAATGTTCATAGAACATTGCAGGGTAGAAACAAGACTGGTAGCAATGAAGTTTGAATCCTACAAAGATCAGTCTATGAAATTTGAAGAGAGAAGGAACAATGTCAATGAAGAAATTGCCTCTTATGATGGGTAAGGACACACACAAATGGAAGGGACCCCTCTTTTAAGAGGAGAGTCTGCAATTGGATGAGGGGATACTACACATAGATCCCTTTATTCTTCAAACCTAAGCCATATTTTCTAAACTCACCATACAGAAACCTCACAGTTGAAGATGCTGCTTTGAAATGAAGCCTAATGCAAAAGCTAGATGTTAGATTCCACTGTGGTTAGCAAGTGAAGAAATGAGTGACTCTCTCTCCCACATGTTTTGCATCTGAGGTCCAAGATGGCCCCAAATGTAGGTTGGGAGGCACTGAGGTATTTTCTGGATTTTAACCTTATCCTTCTGATTTTTTTTAACACACCTCCCACCTTACTTTTGATTATTACTGTATGTTCCTACAGTAGAAAGCAACTTCCTCTATTTGCTATCTCCCAGTGGGATTGTCTCTTCCTAAAGGCTAAGGCAAGTCTTGGTTGCTTTTGAATTGCTTAGGCAGTTTGAGTTTCAATACACATATAAGTTGCGAGACCTTGCCCAATTATTCTGACCTCCTTAAATTTCAGTACAAATTATCACCACTACCATCAGCATCAGAGGGGGTGATGTCTATGTCTCATTTAGGGTCAAACACATCATTATCACCATCACCATCATTGCCATCAGCACTGGTATCACCACCACCACCACCACCACCACCACCACCACCACCACCACCACCACCTTTACCATATCACCACAGGCATCAGAATAAGCCTATTGTGCAACTTAACTGAGATGTGGATCTACAGTGAAAAATGGTATCTGGCATATGACACAAACTCAAAACATGTTCCTAGCCATTAGCTTTATATGGTTATTAAGTCTAGTTACCTCTCACTGCATTTCACAAATAAAATAAACTCTCTTATCTTGTTTTCTGTAGATACTTTTAGCACGTGCATTTATGAAGCCAATTGGATCTAGTGTTTCTTTTTATTTCACTTTCCATTTTATTAAGGTCCTGAATTGAGCTCACTGAATATTAGAACTAAAGTACAAAACATTCTAATAAGTCACCTAGCTTTCCTTTAACTTCAGTTAGCCATGGCGTCAACACTGCTCTTCTTCAATGCTATTAGAAATTTGGCCACTTTCTCATCTCTTACAGGCATTAGACATTCTAATAACTGTAAGTGGAGCAATGATCACATGAGTAATTGTTTAGAGAGCAGGTCACAGTGTTAGTACCCGAATTTGCAGGTCTAAATTGAATTACTTCTCTCTGATTGAACTTCTAGCTAATGTATGAAAATGGTATTTACCATTTTTAACCTCCTTAATAGACTGTTTTTTTTTTATGCTTCTAATTTTCCTCTCTGGGGTTGACTAGAGCAAAATCATAAGATCAAAGCAGCCTTTCTCTGTCCTTGTGTGTATGATGACCTGTAATAGCCACACGTGATACAACACAGGCATTCACAAACACAGCCCTCCAGAGAGGAAATGGCCCCTCGTTCCTTCCCTCAGTCCTCCTCTGTGTCACTTGGTATTCCTGCCAAGTCTGTCTGTGGTAAGTTTGAGCTATTTGAACTGAAGGTGTAAAGAGCCTGGCATTCGTTCATTCCACCTTACATTTATTCCACTCAGACTTGGTGGGCACACGTCATACCTAGGATCCAATAATGGAGCCCATAACTCCTGCTTTTGCTTTATTTTGTCTACAGTTTTCACCATCTGCTCTAGCACTATGTGTTGTATTTGTTCACTGAATGCCAATCTCTCCCAGTCAGGGTATAGTCTTCAAAGGGCAGGGAGTCCTATCTGTCTTGCTATGTTACTGTGGCTTAGTGTTAAAACTTGTTTCTTTGTGCACAACAGTACAGACTATATGTGTGTTGCCCAAGATAGTTAAAATGTCAATCCAAGCAAGGTTATAAATGAAGCAAATCTGTTGTTTGGTCCTTCCTGGCCTCTCCTGTTTTGGGTTGACTTTTCTCTCTAGGATGAAGTTCTCAGCACTCTTTCCCTACAGAGCTCAGGATTCCTTTCTAGATACTCCCAAGCTCACCATCCAGATGAACCTTCCATGATTCCTTAACATCTTCAGAACACAGTTCTAGAACAAGAGCAGTGCATGCACAAACCATATTAATCTGTTTTTCTCTTGAGATACTTACAATAGACTGAGGAACAATTCATTAACAGTTACACAGTTTTAGTAGTGGAATTTCAGACATTGTGATAGATGTGGTAGAATCTTTGTATTAATGCTTTCCTATGATTCTCAGATAACACAGTTGACCCTGTGTTGTTTAGAGTACCTCAGTTTCTATGAAAGCCCAAGCTTACATATGGGAAGAACCACCTTTCTCTTCTTGCATTGGCAGTGTAGTATACAGACTGTAGCTAAAGGGAGATTGGCCATTCTGTCTCTTGGGACTTGATAAGGACTGTGGCATATCAGGGAAACACAGAGGAATTTTCCAGAGAGAATCCAAGGATGCAACCTTGTTCATCAAACACACTTGGTTTTTCTTGCAAAATCCTTGCTTAGAACAGAGTATGGATTTTACTCTTCATCAAGGCCACAAGAAATGTTCACTAAATGCCAGGACAAATACTGAGAGTCAAGGAAAGTGTACATTAAAGATCATCTAAGAGGATTCTTAGTCATTGGTTGCTGAGGTGGGAACCTCCCTCTAAATACTAGAACATTATTTCTGGGGCTGGAGCGATGGCTCAGCAATTAAGAGCATTGGCTGCTCTTCCAGAGGATCTGGGTTCTATTCCTACTACTCACAACCATTTGTAACTCCACTCTCAGGGGATCCAGTGCCTCCTTCTGGTTTCTGAAGGTATTGCGTGCATTTGGTGTACAGACATACATGAAGGCTAAACATCATATACATAAAGGAAAATTATTCTTCTTATACATGGTCTGTGAGTGAACTGATGCCATATCACTGTGTTTAAAGTGACACCCATCCTGCTGTAAAGTTACAGCATACTGATTATGGGTCAGGCATAGAAGGGAAAACTGCCTCACAAGATCTTGTTCTCTCAGGAACTTCTTTGTAACTAGATGAATGAAGAAGAGTAATAGTATGCCCTTCAGGGACCATTTTTATGGAATCAGCAGGTATCGGAAAAACGGGTTTTAAACAGAATGTTAATCAACAACATTATTTCTTTTAGCTACTGGTTTTCATTACAGTTCAGCATTTTCCTGCTTTGTGTTTGAATTCCAGTCAATTTTCAAGGTCATGCAACCCTGTTGCTTGGGGTCTCTCTGCCTCTCAGCTTCCTGTGAATTTGCTAACAAATGTTCAGATAGAATAAGGAAGATCACAAAGATTCTGCAGGCGATCCTTATGCTATGTGCATAATCATATCCTAACACTGAAGTCAATATGCATTTTCCTTTATCCAAAGTTACTGTATTTGGAAGGTGTGCTAGGTGAATTGGTCTCTCTCCCTTCCTCCCCCCTCTTTCTCATGTGTATTAGATTTACCTGTGTTGTGTGATTAGGACTGTAGGTTGCAATGAAAAAGAGGAAGAAACAAAAACCAATAACTGGCTGTCCTCCGGGTACCCACTCAGGGAAGGAGGGCACTGTGGTGTTCAGCTGACGTGACCAAGAGGAGGTGTTTGGCTGGAGGATGCTCTCAGGACAAGGCAACAAATTCTGTGCACACTTTAAAGCACCCAGTGCTTCAAGGGGCACTGGAGCACGCGTAGATTGTGTTGCTTGCACCCTTTGTGTCTGTCTTTGAGGATGAGGAAAGGCAGACAGCCAGGCATGGTGTTGCAGGCCTGCAATCTTAGCTACCATGGAGGTTGATACAGGCCGATCATGGGTTCAAGGGCTGCTGAGGCTACAGAGAGTAAAGGAAAGCCTGGGAAACTGAAAATAGAAAGTAAAAACAACACAAAAAAGACTAATGCTGGAACTCCGTGGCAGAGTTCTGGTTTAGTGTGTACAGTCCCTGGGTTCCACTACCAGCACTCAAATCAACAAAACCACAGAGACAGAGAAAGGAGAATGACCCAGGCTTAGTGGAGCTTTAACAGAATAGTGACGGTGGTATGAAAGGACACATAGGTACAGGTTCCTTTACTCACAAGCCTTTGACTTTGCCTCTAGGCAAGATCTAAAACATTGTTTATGTGCTAAGGAGGAAAATGTGAGTTGCTGGTTGGAAGGATGGATCACTTGGTAAAATACTTACCTTACCAGTATGAGGACTTGAATTCCATCCTCCAACCCACATAAAAATGCAATTTGTCATGGCACTCTTGCAATCCCAGGAACAGAGAAAGAGAGACATGTGGACCCCTGAGGTTCACTGGCCACCTAGTCTAGCCTACTGGTGAACTCTAGGTCATTGAGAGAATCTGTGGTCAAAGGAGGTGGGTAGTCTTCCTGAAGCTGAGGCCAGGGGTTATTCTCTGGCATCCATGTGTGTGCACATACCTGTTCACACACCTGCAACACACCTAAATGTGTGTGCACATGTACATAAGGAGAAGAGGAAAGCTCTGGCTGCAGTTTTCCCATCAAACCCAAGCAGGCATTTTCAGAGACAAACCCGAAGCTGAACTTAAGTATCCACAGCAGCTTTCAAGTGAAAGACCGTTTACTGAGTGAAACACACTGCATTGTAAAATATTAGTTTCTTATTACTTCTTGTGAACAGCCAAGTAAGTAAAGAGCACAATGCGGGAGATGGATTTTCTACAAGATGGGCGGCGTAGTGCTGCTCTCTATTAGATTCCATGAAAATCAATCTGCAGCCTCGTTCAGCCTGGTAAAATTAGATCTAAAACTATTTAATTTTGTTTCCAGAGTGTTTTTCTCATGCAATGCCTTGCTTGAGGACACAGAGTGATAAAATACCCTGAGTTATTACCAGCTCCCGGGCGCCTCTGCAGGGTGAGAATTGAACAACATGACATGTTTTCTGAAGGTGTGCTGGCTGGGATAAAATGTCTTCCACAAAAACTACGACTCTGCCACCTTCCTGGTATGAAGAGCCTCATTTCTCATCCTTTTGCTTTGCATTCTGCAGGGTTTGGTATTAAAGTGTGGAAAATAGAATCCTAAAAATATTTTTCTGAGTATTTCTTCTTCTTCTTCTTCTTCTTCTTCTTCTTCTTCTTCTTCTTCTTCTTCTTCTTCTTCTTCTTCTTCTTCTTCTCCTTCTCCTTCTTCGTTTTGGAATCATTCACTCACTCTATAAAGTAGTTATTTTGGGGACCAAGGTATTTGGAGGGTGTGGCTAGAGTAGCCATGCTGGGCCAAGTTAGCAAAGGTCTGGAAACAACAGTGAAAACAGAGGCAAAGAAGGACATAATATCATCACTTCTCCAGGAAGTTGCTCCCTTTGGAGGTTCTGGTAATAACCAAAAAGTTGGAAAGAGAAAGAACAAAGGCTTCTGAGAACACCTGGTGTGGGCTCTTAGCCATCTGGAAGAATCCTGCTATATCCTGCTACCACACACCTGCCTGAGGCCTTTCCATTTCACCATCTGGGGTGTACACAGCTCTAAGCATGGTGAGAACTAACATCAGGGTCCTCACTACAGATGATAAAGAAACCCCACTAGAAGAGAAGCTCACAGTGGAGTTGGTAGGGATGCTGAACCTGGGTCTAGGTATTTGTAGTCCTGTTTTCAACTTTCTAACAAGATAGAACAAACAGGAAAGTGGTATGACCTGTGAGTACCTGGGGTTGAATGGGGGCACATCTCTAGCAGATGAGATTATAGGAGAGCTATCTGTGGGGTCAAGGTGAAGTGATGTTACGCAGTTAACAATGAGGCAGGGATTTAATTGCACCTACATTTTCTAGCAGACACCACTAATTAAACAATGGGAGCTTATGCATCAGTCCTGATTTTCAGTTACACTAAAGTGCCAATGTGTTCCTCTCACCTTAGAGAAGGCCCAGGTTTGGGGGTTGCAAAGTTATTATGTGGGGGTATCATCAGTTCAAGCATTGTTGATGGTGGGATAGATGTTGGTTAGTGGTCTACTCTAGTCATCACAGCTCCTCCACAAAGGTCAGGCACAGGCTCTGAAACCATAACACAGAGATCTGTACCACAGACAGCACTGATCTGTGGGAACTGGGGTGCAGCAAAACCCTACTTACCATTCTAGGTAGTAAACTATGCATTATTGTCTCCAATTAAATAATTGTGTGTGTGTGTGTGTGTGTGTGTGTGTGTGTGTGTGTGTGAGAGAGAGAGAGAGAGAGAGAGAGGGGGGGGGGGGGGGGGGGGGAAGAAGGGAGGGACGGGGTGCAGATGTGTACCTCTGGAGGTCAGAAGACAACCCACAGAGGTTGCCTCTTTCAATTACATGTAGAAACTTCATAATGATTTCTAGGCTGGCCTGGGCTGACCACACCATAGTTCAATATCTTTTTGGCATGCTCTACCATCTCACTGAGATATACATGTCACCCAAAGAAGTTGATTTGTTTTTTATTAGAAAGTTGTGGGGAGATCTAGGGGACTATTTTCCACCTTGTGCTTTACATGCACTCTTGGAATGCTGGGGTCTATAAAAGTAAATAGACTTCTTTACTGGGAATGCTTTTTTTTATTAAGAGATTTTCTATTCATTTTACATATCAACCTCAGATTCCCCTGTCCTCCCTTCTCCCACCCTGCAGCCTTCCCCCCTCTAACCTATCCTCCTTTCCCACCTCCTTTAAGGCAAGGCTTTTTTAGGGTTGGAGTGATATGCAATTTGCTGACATCATTTGAAATATCTGAGATGGACTGAGCATGCAATATTTCTTGGAATGCCTTTCATGAGCATCTCAAGGAACCTCTGTTCCACAGGAGGAGCTTGAGAAATGCTGACCCATGGACCATCAAAAGGCCCAGCCTGGTGTCATTTAAACTACCCTGCAGATATTTCCTAGTAATGCAATGGAAAGTTTGCATTTGGCTTTGAATTGCTGAGCTCCAGACTGAGGGGCAAGAAATGGGACGCAGTCTCACTTTTTATGGACAGAAGTCATCACCATGTGTAGAGAGGTGGTCTAGACAGAGAGGGGGTATATTCTAAAATGTTATTTATGAACAGTGTTCCCGAGAGTCAGTGTAGGCTTTATTTATTTATTTACTTGTTTCTTTCTATCTTTCTGTCTTTCTTTCTTTCTTTCTTTCTTTCTTTCTTTCTTATTTTTGTTAAGCCACTAAGAGACAGTGATTTTCTACAATGTGGGGGATTTGGTAGCAAACAAATAGAGGGCGTTCCACTGAGAAACAATGCAGGCAAAATAAAACATTTATTTATGTGTATATGACTCAAGTTATTCTAGTACAGTTTCACCATCCACACCAAACTGGAATCACAAAATATGTCAGTCATTCCAAGACCAAGACAGCAGCAAAGAGTCTGATGTGTGATTCCCCCATGTTTGTGGACATTGATAGTCTTTGTTCATTAGCACTCATTTTCCTGCAAGTGGGCAGACTTCTTTTCCTCTGGGAGCACCCACTGCTGAGTTGTAGGTTACCAGCTGAGCGAGGCTCACACCTCTAAAGGGAGCTATGATAATCAAACCTACTCTGACTTCTTGACCATAAGAGACTCCAACATTTTCAGTCTGTAGCAAAATGAAACTATGGAGCCCCTGTTAAAAAATTATTAGATATTTCAAGATGGTGATGCTGAAGCATTAATTTAAGGGTGGGGTGCTACTGAGCAGGATGTGACTCTTGTCCCATGCCTGAGAAACTACATACCTTACTTGGTGATTCTTTCCTGGCTGGGCACAGAACTCAGGCCAATGAGAGTCAGACCAATGGCTCTTGATTGACTAATAAGCATTCCTACTGGATGGAGTGACCAGATGAGTCTGGAGCATGTAACTCCAGGATACTAGACTTCCTAGTTACCACGTGTCTTTAACCCAGAAAAGAGAAGTGTTGGAGGTGGAGGAAGGCTGGGCTCAGCCTGCTCCTGAGCTATGATTTACATCCATCATTACACTCTGATTCCAGTGGGATCTGAGCCAGCCCTGTCTCTCAACTCTCCAGTTCATGAGCCAAGACTGGTTATCTAAACTTGCAACCAAATTTATTCTGACTTATGTAATGCTAATTGCAAAACTTCAATGCTTTTTCACTGGCTTCAAGTCCTTGGAGGATAAAGTGAGAATCCTAATATCTCCTCAGGTTATCGAAAGGACCTCAACTCCATTATCATTCTCCTCCCCTTACATTTCATGGAACTGAGCATTCGCTTTATCTGGGATGAGAGTTGGAACCCCACACTGAGATACAGAAATAATTGCTATGCTTGGTATTGGCAAGATGTAGGCTGGAACCCTTCAAATTGTAATATATTTTCTAAAGAACTCTTTTACTACTGTAGTCAGTAAGGGGCCATTATCATTCATTCTCACCTGATTCATGCCAGAATGAACAGACTGAGGCTGCTGCTTGGGCCAAGCTAAAATGAGCAGTCAGTTTGAAAAGTGCAGAGTCTTTAGAAAAACACAGGGGGACTGCAATGGCTTAATATTCTAAGAGAAAAAATGGCTTCCTAGGAACTTAGCTCATTTGGAGATTAGTGATTTGGCATTTCCCTGGTTACAGCCTGAGATCCACTCAGTGTGCTATAAGGTCTGTTGCCTCTTTAATCTTTCCATACTCTTTCATTTAATGCAGTATTTCAGATGGCATCCCTCCATCAGGCTTTTGGACTATCATATAAGCACCTTTATCAATGTGATGATCACATTGTTCTCTGCTATTTCAGCGAATTCAGCTTCCCGACTCACTATTAGGATCACAGGATCACACTTGTATTACTGTGACCCAGTCACAGGGCTTCTGTTCCACAGATACTGACTGACTAGCTGTGACATCTATGGGGAAGTCTCACAACTCTAAGGGTCCACAGGTCCAGGATACTGGCTGTTCTTTGGGTTCATTGTGAACCAGTATTGGGGGCTCATTATAAGCTGGTGAGATACTCCATTGGTGAAGTGCTTGCCTTGTAAGCAAAGGGACCTTTGTTTGAACTCCCAGAAGAATATGAAAAAAGCTAGGAATGGCAGTGCATGTTTATAATATCAGAGCTGAGGGGTGGAGATAGGTGCATACTTGGTCTTTCTGGCCAGTCTGTCTAGACTATTTGGTAAATTTCAGGAAAGTGAGAGACCCTGTCTCAAAACTAAAATAAGACAAAAAATGAGATGGATAGCACCTGAGGAATGACAGCTGAGATTGTTCTCTAGCATTTACTTCCATGGGCACACACATGCACCTTTATGTCTACATGCACACTCAGAAGTGAGGACACACACACACACACACACACACACACACACACACACACAGTGGGAGACAATGGGGGTGGGAGAGTCTCTGCCACTGGCACATCTTAGGAGTTCTGTGTTGACTAGGTTGAGAAATAACTTCCATCCAGGGGAACCCACTGTTTTCTCAATGACAAGCACTACAGGGATTAGTTAATTAAAACATAAGCTTGAGCTGGAGGTATTCCTCAGTCATTAAGAACATTACTGCTCTTCCAGAAGACGCAAGTTCAATTCCCAGCATCCACATCAGATGGCACATAACTGCTGTGGGATGTTCTGTAAGCTGTGACTATGTGTTGCTCTGATTGGTTGATAAATAAAATGCTAATTGGCCAGTAGCCAGGCAGGAAGTATAGGCAGAATAAGCAGATGAGGAGAATTCTGGGAAGAGGAAGAGCTGAGTCAGTAGTTACCAGCAGGACACAGAGGGAGCAAGATAACAAAGCAGAACTGAGAAAAGTTACCAAGTCACATGGCTAAACATAGATAAGAATTATGTGTTAAATTAAGTGTAAGAGCTAGTCAGTAATAAGCCTGAGCTAATGGCCAAGCAATTATAATTAATATAAGTGGGTCGTAGGACTGCAGAGCCTTAGCTGGACCCAGAGAGAACTTCCAGGTACATGTAACTGCCTATTATTTCAGCTCTAGGAGATCTGACACTCTCTTCTGGTCACTGACAGCATTTGCACACACAACAGACATTCACACAGACACATACATGTATGTACATATAAGTCAAAATAAATAAATAAATAAAAGCTAGTTGGTCCCAAAGGAGGATCATTTCTTCAAGAGAAAAATATTTTTTACCAGTCACTGCCTTTGAACTTTGGCCATAGAGTCTAGGCAGTTAAATTAGAAATATTTACATTAAGAGCTCCACTAAATGGCCTCTCTTCTGGGTCTGTTTAACTCACGAGGATGGATTCCCAAGCTTATCTCATGGGATGTGCTACCATAGCCATAAGGGAGGTGTGCACCCAGAGTAGCTTCTGACCAAGTGTCATTTCAGCCGAATACTCTGCAGGGACAACATGGCCCAGTGCTGGACTGTCATTGCTGTTTTTTTAAAAGTTATTATTATTTTTTAATTTTTATTGTAAGCCAAGGATAGCACCACCTTGAGTAATTTAGGACAGGTTACATGTTGTAGGGCATCAACTTTATTTTATCTGTGCCTTTATCACTGTGTAACTTGGCAGTCTAGATTTTAAATGACAGCAAGGTGGGGTTCTGCAGATGGCAGAGACAGCACTTGTGCACGGCATGGGCTGGAGCTGGATCCAAACCCATTACACTCCAATCCTCTCCTGCTCTCTTGAACTACTTTAAACTCCAAGGAAGGTAAAGAGCCAGACTGCTTCAGGCCACAGTTTTGTGAGTTTATTCTTCTAGTTTTGTTAGCAATGAAATTCATGGCCCTAAAGGACCCCAACTAGATCTCCAAATGCAGCATGATGAAAAAGATTTAAAAAATAAAAATTAAAAAAAAAGGAGTACTGGAAAAAATACCTTAAGTCTACCTTCCTCAATGCCCTGAAAAAATAATGGATGAACTCCCTTGACAGCCATTCTTTTAATTTTTATTGTTTAGATCATTTAAGAATGTGTAATGTGTTTAATCAACAGAACACTATGATCTGCTTTGTTTAAATGAAGTCTCAGAAGATTCTTATACACAATTCCTGGTGTACAAGCTGGAGCTGGGACCATTCCCCAAGTCCTCCACCATACCTCTAGGACTTTTCAGAGATTATGAATTTATGTGGGAAATGCTCAATACCTAATGACAGAGGCAAGTGCAAGCCCCATGTCTCGAGTCATGATTTTCCTCATGCCTTATTGTGTAGATAGTACTAACAGGCATGGTGCTAATGAGTAAGTTTTATTGCATGTTGAGTATGTTTCAAGAAAAATAAAAAGCATTCATTTACATATAATTAATCAATGCTTATGCAAACCTTCTGAGCAGCAGTTATTATTCTCCTTTTTATCCAAGAGGAAGTCAAGGCAGGCGGGGATTAAGTAATCTCAAATTCTGCCCAACTCTGGAGTTTTCACATAGTAAGAGATCTTTACATATAAGAGTTCTTTGACTCAACCATAATACACTCATCCATTCCCAATGAATATTGACACCTCTGAGAATAGTGGCATTTATACCTTTCGCCTACAGATTAAGCTACAAATTGTTGCTTTCAATTTGTGTTAGTTACTTTGATTTCTTTGTGACAGGATTTTAGCTGCCAGAACAATTTAAAGGAGAAAGGATTTATTTGGGGGTGTGGTTTGAGACTATACAGTAGTCCATCATGGTGGATCAAGAAAGAGCTTGACAGAAAGTGGGGCTGACTGTAAACTTACAGCCTCTCTCCCTCACATTTACACCTGCCAGTGAATTCTCATGTCCAAAAGGTCCAGCAACCTCCCAACAGTGCCATTGGCTGGTGACCAAATATTCAAACACATGAGCCTATGCTGGGGGACATTTCTTATTCAAACCATAGCAGCCTCTGTGGTGGAAGACTCTGTTTTATCTTAATGAGCATGCTGAGTGATCAGCCATCATTAGGACACTGTGAATCTCATAGTCCAGCTGCCCTCACTGCAAGATTAATTAAGCAACATGTCCTGGTTCCTTTTACATGTCAGTCTATTCCCAGGTGTCCAGGCACAGAGTGGTAAGCCACAATTTATTTTCAGGACACATATGTTGGTAATCCCCTGTCAAGGGCGCAGAGTGATACCCTACCATTGTATGGGTTCCCATTTAGTCCTGAATATTTGAGAAAGGTAGTCATGGAAGTTGGCTCAGTGACAGATGTGGCTGGGTCATGACAATTTATGGATGGTCATCTCCTTCAAGAATTTGCTTCCTTCTTACTTGCCACAGCTTCCCTATATGGATACTGTTGGTTTCTTGGTCGTTCCTCCCATGGATTGCTGTATCCTTTAAACTTTTGAAAAGTGAACATTTAGGGCAACTCCATATGACACAAGCAAAGTGGAGTATTGGTGGATTTAGGAGAAAAATGCAGAGAAAATGTTTTGTCTTGGAATATAAAGAAGGTTGCAGGCCAGGAGAATGCTGACATCCTCCCTGACTTTCATGGAGGACACGTGCTTAAAGTAGGATGCCAAGTGTTTGCAGTATGGGGTACTGCTGTCCTGTCATCTCTCAACACTCCCGTCTCTATGAACCACAGCCCTGGCTCCTGCCCCATTCCAGGACCGAAAGATGGATTCTGGGCTTTCTCACTTAGTAAGTGATAGATAGGGAGAGGAGAGAGAAGGAAGTGGAGACATCTCTCAAAATAGCAGAATTAGCGGCAGCTCTCCTCAGCATAGCCAGCAGACATGAGTGCCCTGTGCCCTGTGTGGAAGTGTCTTTTCTTCTCAGCATTGCTGCTACACAAAGGTAGCAGCCATAAAACCCACTTATTTTTATAACCATGCATTAAATTAAATGTGTTATTTTATACAAGCACTTACAGAGTCCACTAAATACCTGTTAACAGCTCCCTTACTCCCTGATGTGGTAACAAGACCAGCTCAGAGCCCAGCAGATCTCCACATTGATTTTCTGTTTCTCTAACAGGGATGTTGGGCTTAGCTGGGAAGCATCATTGACTTTTAATTGTCTCTCCTACTCTTCTCTTCCTGGAAACATGGGAGGATGGGTTGTAGTAGCATGGCACACATAGAGTCGTCTGTCTCCTACAAGCATCTCAGGTATGGTGTCTCCTGGCACTTCTAGTGGGGGGATTCCCTAGCAGAGCAGCAGCTACTTATGAGAACTTGTAGCAGTGGAGAGGGAAGGGGGCTGGAGAGATGGCTCAGAAGTTAAGAGCACTGGCTGCTCTTCCAGAGGTCCTGAGTTCAATTCCCAGCAACCACATAGTGGCCCACAACCATCTGTAGTGAGATCTGATGCTCTCTTCTGGCAAAACACTGTGTACATAATAAACAAACAAACAAACAAATAAATGAACCTTAAAAAAGATGAACCAATGGGTAAAATTGCTTGTCACGCAGGCCAGATGAGAGGACATCCTGAAAGTTGTCCTTTGACCTACACATGTGCAGCATGGCATGTGTGCTCTACCCCCCATCATACAAATACACACAAGGTTTAACCCTTTGACTCTGAAGAGTTCACAATTCATTTATTTACTGGCTCTTCCCTATGTAGAGCTGGGCTTTACTGAGAAAAATTTTGAATTTGTTATTTCAATTTAGGTCAGAGGCTTAGTTTTGTGGGCAGGAGAGTCACCTAATGATAATGTGTCAACACTTCCCAAGACTACAACCTGAGATATCTGTTTAGTTATATCCTAAGTAAGTACCCTTGTTGCCATTACTCCTGCTATGGTATTGTGCTAGACCAGCAACATCAGAAAAGGTTTTCATAGGGTTTCAATAGTCTAAAATGCTGGTTTCAGACATGGGATAGAAATTCTGGGAGGGTTCAACATGGTCCTGAAGGTGGTGCCTATACCCGACTTCCCTACCCTGGTTCTGCAGACATTCTCCTGAATTCTTCCTACTCAGAGGTCTCTGCCTCAGCTTTGGCAGGTTCTGCTCTTTGTGATGGTTCTTGGGTTGCACTCATGGTCAGAAAGACATAGCCTTCCCAGTTAAGTGAGAGATAAGAAAGACAATGCCATTTGCATAAAGTCTCAAAACCTAATTCCACCTTCTAAATGAATGTCTAACTATTGTAAAAAGCATGTAACATTTTAAAAATAGGAAGTATATTGTGTACAAACCAATCGTCTAAGAAGCACAATGTAAATAATTTATTTCCTTTGTTACTATTTTTATTGAAAATAGATTTTTTTCACACACTATATTCTGATTACTGCTACTTTCTATAGTCCTCTCAGTTCTTTCCTACATCCCCTCCCATCTGGATCCACACTCTTTCTGTCACTCTTTAGAAAAAAACCCAGCCATCTAAGAAACAATAATAACATAAAATATAATAAGATAAAACAAAACCAAACAAAACTAACAGGCAGGAAACCCCTCCTCAAAGAAACACCTATAGATGCAGTGACCATATGTTTGCACACACGCAGGAATCCCTTAAAAACCCTATTATTGGTTGCTCTCCAAAAACTGACAGTAAGGCCCTATTGTTGAAGACAACACTTAGAGGACCCATTGAACACCGAGAAGTAGAGTTGGTACTTGCCTAGAGCCTTCATCCCTACAGACTGGTGTTCATGGTACCGGAAGGTATTCTGTATGCTATCAAAGGAGAAAGGTAAATACCAACCCAACTGTTAATGCTTTGACCTACATTGGTGGTCTGAATGCAAAATACACTGATAAATAGTGGCACAAAGCTTGTCCAAGCAATATCTGATTGGATTTAAGGCCTGCTCCATGTGTTGGAACCCAAGCTAGTGAGGGAGAGTGGATCAGCAAAATTAGGACTTTCTAAAATACTATTCTCCTAATTTTTAAATCACAGCTGCCTCCAAGATACTGTGGATCCAGAGCCAAGAATTTGTCTTTTCTCTTTCACCAGTAACTTTCTGACATATCCTTAGGTTTGGCTGACTTTTGAATGAGGAGTGGCATTAGATGGAAATTGGGGGTGGATGATTGATACTGCTAGGAGTTAAGTGGAGTTGGTAGACTTTGGGGCAAACTCTTGTATTGACCTATCTTCAAAGTGTTCTTTCTTTTCACTGTTGTTAAAAGCTTTTTTGGTAAAAAGAAACTAAGCATGACCAGAAGTATTCATGTCTACCTTTAAAACCCTTTGAACATGCTAAGCATTCCCGGGGATGTATCTTCCATCTTTCTTCTTGACCTTAAGCTGAGCATGCTCAGCCAGTGATGTGTCTCTTAAATTGAGCATGCTGAAGAATGTACCCACCACCAGAGTGCTTTCCTTTATAAGCCTATATGGCTTCCCTAAAAAAATCCCACATCCTTTTGTGCAGAGAGGACATTGCTTTGGAAATAAATCTTATGCACTTCTTACCTGATGCAGGTAATAAATCGTTCTCTTCTTTCTTATTTCTTGCCCATACCTCTTTTTTTGGCTTTGCATTCACTGAGATGTAAACCCATCAAGTTCAGGCTACAATATTATGTGACTGACCACAGTGCAAATGTAACTTTATGAAGAAGTGCCAAATGTAGGAGACAAGCCTGGTTATAAGACTCAGATGAACTCCTATTACCAAGGCTGCTGAGAGAATTTAGCAAGATGTCACTAAGGTGTACAACAAACACCACTCCATCTTGAAAAAACAGATGATTCTGCAGCAAAAGCTATTCTTTGTTTATTTGCATTTTCAACTGAAATTTGGTAGCAGCCAAACTGCTCATAGCTGCCAGCATACTTCCTTTTGTATATAAATCACAATTTAAAGCAACTTTTAACGATAATTGATTTAGCAATTACCTTTAGTAATGGCCTATCAGATGCTGACAATCCAATACACTTGGCCTAATACCTACTCTCCCTTTTTCCTTCTCTCCCTCCCTCTCCTTCTCTTTCCTTCCTTCCTTCTTTCCTTTCTTCCCTCCCTCCCTTTTTCCTTCCTCTTTGGTCAACTTCCTGGGGATTTTGAGGAGGATAATCATTTTCTGACAAATTTGTCATCACTCTAGGGCATATACTGTGCAGGAAGGAAGCAATTGAGATGTTGATACCATCTCAAGGTCCTTTTGTCAACTTGAACCTCAGCTCAGATGCCATGCCAAACCAGTTCAGCATGTCCTACAAGAGGCTCAGCCCATATTTTTAGGATCTCAGGGGCAGATACAAGGGTAGTTTCATTCTAAGAAAACTCTTAGGTCTTTAAAATAATTCTCAGATTTATTTTAAAGAGGTAGACTTCTTTTGCCTGTTTACTGTGTCAACCTGAATTATTACTTGAAAAGAAAAGCCTACAATTTAATGGAAGAAATTCTTTGTATAAATTAACTTATTAAAAACCCTATAAATGTTTGCTAAATTTGAGCTTCAGTTACCTGGATTTGTAACTTTTGCCATTTTTGTAAAATAGACCACTGTTTTATGTGAAAGCTACTGTACCTATAAAGGAAAAATATATAGCTAGGTATAATGATACAAGCTTGTAATTCAGCATTTTGGTAGCAGAGGCAGGAGGATCGATATTTCATGGCCATCCTGGGCTACAAGGGGAGGTTTAGGCCAGCTTGGACTATCCACACTGAGAACTTGTCTCAGAAAAAAAAATTCAAACTAGCAGTAAATATTTCTTTTATATTAAAACCAGTACCACAAAAGGACTGCCCATGTCTGATAGAATTGAGTTAGATAATGTCCCATACAATCAACTGAAGAGCAGTAGATAGGCTATTCCTGAGTAGTAGACCAAATCATCAGTCTGATTAACAGTAGCTGAACCCATTTCTGTGCAGGCCTTTTGTGGGTGGATGTGGTTTTCACAGATATTGGGGACATGACTCCAAACCGTATTCTCCTTTCTCATTAGAGTTACGTAGTTCTCGGTAAGCCAGGCCACTTGTCTAAAGTGTCAATTCTCTACAAAAATTTTACTACAAAAAACAACTAGCTGCTTCATAGAGCTGTTGTGAATACCAAGTAAGAGAGTCCATTTATACATATCTGGGGCCTGTTTCTGTGACAAACACATCTTTGTTTTCTCCCACAGGATTCTCTCTTTCTCCTTTTACTGCCTTCACTTCACTGGACAAGACTGGTGCTTTGTGTGGGGCTGGTATGAGGTGACACATAATGGACAGGGGAATCCAGAGGAAACTTCAATATGGTTGCTTCTCAGGAGATGGGACTTTGAAAGGTTACTGGATACCTGGGCAATGAATAGTGTAGAATAATCAGGAAGCCATTTAGAACACACTAGTCACAGGCAGGGCACAAAGGGTTAGAATCAACTCAAGCAGCTGATTGGACAGAGCATGACCTTTGGTGACTACAGTAATGGCTTGTTGGTAAGTATTTGAGGACCAACCAGAGCTTCTGATGTTCTGGTGAAAACATTGATTTACTAGTTCCAAATAGTCCTTATTCAAATGCATTCACACCAATTTATAGCCCAGGCCCAATGCCTGTATCACTGAAAATTGGTCATTTCATGGACACAGTCTTTTCTATTCATTGAAACAGGATTCTTTGAACTAAGTAGATGAGTTCTAGAACAATCTTTTGATTGAAGTATGAAGGGTCCCTCATAGACTCATGTCTTTGAACACTTGGTTCCTGGTTGGTGATATTGTTTTGGGATGTTGTGGGATCTTTTAGAGGTATAATCTATTTGGAGGAAGTGGGTCACTAATGGGCAGGCCTTGACATCTATATTCCTATGCTCTTTCTCCTTTCTGGGATGCTGAAATGTGAGCAAGTAGTTACTCTCTGCCCCCACTGCTACAGAGCTGTTCCCCACCAGACCTTCCCTGTTATAATGGATTGATGGCTCTCAAACAACCAGTCAAATAGACTTCTTTTGTCAGGTCCTTCTTGTTATTTGGTCATAGTGACAAGACTAGTAGCTTCAACACTTATAACTCACAACTGGTCAACGTGCAAAGCATAAGTGACTGTGGAGTGCTCAGCCACAAATGTGACATCCAGGTCACATTCCCTTTCTATGGTTCAGAGACCATCATGGGCAAAGGAATGCCAAGCTTGTAGGAGCCAGTGGCTGGGGAGAACCAGAGTGAAATTGTGTCTTCTGGACTTGACAGGACTGCTGCACTCAGGAACTCACAACAGTTTCGTCTGCCTGCAGTAGACCTGTACAAGATAAAGCCAACCAGCATTCTAGCACAGAGTCAGAAGATGTTCATGAGCCCATAACTTTGACTAAAGAATGGGCAATTAACTTCTGGAGGAGGGAAGGTCAGTTTTCTTTAAGGATGAGGCTTCTAGTAAGTTGATCACACTCCACTGGATGGCCCAACAATATACAGAAGTAACAAAAGGAAAAAGCCCAGAAGCAAAAGGTAAAAGGGATAACTTAAGTTAAGGAAAGCTGGCTAGAAATAAGCCAAGCTAAGACTGGACATTTATAAGCAATAATAAGTCTCCATGTGTATTTATCTGGAAGCTGGGTGGCAGACTCTCCAAAAAGAGCAAAAAGTAAAAAGCAAAGAGTAAAAACAACCAACAACAGAGGTCAGGAAGTTGGATGATAAGGAGGTGATGGTAGGTCTAGGAGGAGTAAAGGAATGAGTTGGGGTGGATATGGATGAAAACTATATTGCCTGAAATGATCAAAGAGTTGATATATTTATAAAAGGTGTATTTCTATTTTTTCATTCTTATGTGTGGCCCTAAATTCACACTTGGATGTTATAGGACTTAAAATGCACTCAGTCAGTGGTAGTTTTTCTTCTTCAATTAAAATAGCTGAAATCACTAGAGTAGTTGTTACATGGTTATGTGCCCCCTCCTCATTTCCTACTGTCTCATCAGAAGGATCCTCTTATCAGTCCTGCCTTGCAGAGCAGGGACCTGGGGCATAGAAACCTTGGTCCTACATAGAGAAGCCCAGTTTCCCAAGGCTGCCACCCATCCAGTGGTCTAGAGTGTGTCCATTTGCTGTTTGGCATCTCAACTTTGTCCTTGAGCTGCTTGCAGGCTGAGCACTGAACAAATTAATCTTTTTTTTGTTTTTTTTTGTCAAAATCCATATGAACTTCAATAAAAGCTGATTTTCCAATTATGCAGTCAACTCTGCCAAAATAGATAGAAATGCTTAGTGATATTCAGTAAATGTTGGAAATAAGTTCAGTTAAATAGGATAAAGAAATTCTAGTCCAGTAACAGTGAGTCATACAAACTTAGATACTCACTATATGCTGAGCCAATGGAAATGAGAAAGGAAGAAGGCATGTTTTTGTCCTTGGGCACATTTGTTGATGTCTGTAGGTAGTTTTGACTGTCATGACTATGGAGTGTGGGATGCTACTATCATTACATGGGAGGAAGCAGGGATGCTATTGACACTCTATAGTGCTTAAGAGGAAGTAGAATGATCTGGGTCTAGATGACAGTATGGCAAAATTGCTGAGAACCTGGAAATACAGAGATCATAGCCCTTGTGGTTTGAAAGCTAAGTCTCTTTTCCTTAGTTGTCTCTAGACATGAAACTGCACAGATAACAACCTATTAGTCTTCTTCCATCATCTTGTGCCTATTCTAAGCCCTACAGACTGAGGAATGTCTTGGTAGACATGTGGAGGGAGGCAGTCCTTGGTACCAACAGCTTGTCTCTACACCATGTTGGATAAGCTTCTTTTTCATCAAGTCTTTCTGAACTCTCTGAGGATCTTGCCAGTTCATGTTTATTTTAAGATAATCAGTAGTTGAGTTTTGTCTAGCATGTACAAAGTCCTGGGTTCAGTCTTTAGCACTTCCTAAACTAAGCATGGTGGTGCATGCCTATAATCCCAGCACTGTCAAGGTAGAGGAAAGAGGCTCAAAAGTTCAAGATTATCCTTAGATAAATAGCATGTTGAGGTTATCCTGGAATACATAGGGCCCTGGAGGGAGAGGTGGCTGGTTGTATTTATCAGTTTATCTCTGGCCTCACACAAGTATACTGATTTGTAGGAAAACCAAAGCAAGGATGAGGCTTTTGGAGGACACAGTCTTACCTGATAGAGTGGGTGAACAGTGGTGTAGCAATCTCAGAAGGCCTGTCTTGAGGATCTGCACTAAATTATGAGTAGTGTAGAGGTGTTTGTTGGCTCTGTGGTTTTATTAATGGTTCATTATGTCTCTAAGCAGTTCTTATTACATAACTGAATGAGTTATATTGTCCAAGGTTATTGCTCAGATTACCTGCTGGAATTGGTGGTTTTCCTCTTTCATCATATGAATCTAAGTGTTAACTAAATGTGTGTTAGCTCTTCACGTTACATCGGAGGGCTCATTAGCTCTTACATCTCTGGCTATGTGCTTTGAGAATCTTTAGATTAAAGATGAATCAAAGTGATTCAGTTCTGTAAGGTTTGCACTAGAGACCAGGGTCTCTCTGGACCTCATCCAAGTGTAAAATGTAGCACAAATTGCCTTTAAAAATTAATAATTCACCAAATCTATGGGCTAAGCCCAGTCTGGCTTGAGAAGATAAGTAAAATAAATATTGTAAAGTCAATTTTTAATAATCTGTGGCATAAAACTTAAGCACAAGAGAAAACATTTAGCAATTAGGCAGCTGTATTCAGCACATGATTAAATGTGAATAATAATATTTAAAGGCCCCATACCTTACCTGCTAGCATGAAAGATCATTTAAAGTTCTAATCTGGTACAGAGCAGAGCTCATACCATTTCTTTGTTTAATGAGCTCCTGCCTTGTGATTTTCATGTTTGAGCAGTTACTTTCATAAGAATTTCTACATCAGCAGTTATGTATATGGTTGACAAAAAGTAGCCCAGACAGATACTTGATGGGGTGATTGTCAGGATAGCAAGTCACTGAAAATAATATAATTAGAGCCTTTCCTGGGCAGGTAACCAGTGGTTAGGAATAATTAACTACTGAGTTATTGTATTTACATCTGAGAGGATTTTATTATGAGAGGTTTATAAAATTGGCTGTGGGAGTTGATCTCCTTATCTTTATATCCAATAGAAGATGGCCTCTGGGCTACAGCTTTTCACAATGAGGAATACAATCTCTGATGGCAAATGGCAGGTTCTCATCTTTCAGAAAAGAGGAATCAAAATTAAAGGCATAGCAAATGAGATAGCTTGACTGAAAAATAGATAGTCAGAGTACAGCATTCTCAGAGTGTGAGCAACAGCTTGCAGCTGAAACATATGCTCTGCTTAAGATCCAGACTCTGGAAATATAAAGAAGGAGGCATGAAATGTAACTCTGGAGGACACTGTCAATTAACACCTGCCTAGAACCAACAACAAATTATGACATATCTTAAAAGACACAGTATGAGTGGGAGTCACCAACTCCTACTGTTTTGCTAAATGGCTATATTATTAAACTGTCTTTTAAATAGTTATGCTTAGATTCACAGATTCGTGCTGCACTGTCTCGTCAGAAGAGAGGCTTCTTAGGGCTGCAGGTGGCAGTTAACACAGAATCTCATAACTAGCCAGAATGCCAAAAATAATGGTGATGAGGGGTTTGAGTCTAAATGGGACATAGATATCACCCCCTCCAAGGCTCAAGGAACATTGAGAAAGCCAAAAAATTGCAAGGATGAGAAAGTATGTTAAAAAAAAGGCTTATGGACATGACATGGACTCATGGACTCATGAACTCAGGGCAGCTGTGCCTAACTGCACAAAATTGAATCTATCCCCCATTCCATTCCAGGGTAGAGGAAGGACTCTTGAAGTTCCATACCTTGCTGAGGGATTATTGGCAATTAATGGTTGCTGGGGGAGAGGGTGTTATTTTCTTCGGTGGTGTAGCTACTGAAAAACACCTCTAGTAAACAAACACTCTTCTATGTTCATCCTATCAACCCTTACCAAACTCAGTGGAACACACACACACAGCTGTGTGCCCACACGTAGCATGGAAGTAGGAGGGGACTTGTTGAAGAGATAGAGGGTTTTAGCAGAAGAGTAAAGGGGGTAAAAAAGGGGAATGGGGATGAAGAATGCACAACATGAAAATCTATGTAGACCTGTAAGGAGCTTGTTTTATGAATATATCCTGAGAGAATCCCCAAGCAGAGGAGCTGGCTTTATGGATATACCCTGAGAAAATCCCCAAGCAGAGGAGAAAGCAACCACTCCAGCTGAAAATGAAGAATCTTTGTGAGTTCTGCTTTTCTTAGAGCTCCTTTATCAGATTTCGCAGTACTGCACATCTGCCATTCTCCATTTGTTCATATTAGGGAAAACTATTCACCACTAGGGGTAGCTCAACCTTCTCACTGTAAGAGGTCAAGGATTGTAGCCTAGACAATCCCCAAGGGTAGAATACTGGATGAAGAAGGGATGGGCTTTGGTTGAGTTCCTTGGACCTACCTTGATATAATCTAAAGAAAGGAGTGGTCTAAAATGGAGCAGGCAAAGTCTTCTAGTAAAACACTGTACACATTTGCCCACCTATATTCTGCAGATGTGTAGAATTGGGCAGATTGGTAGAAGGTACTGACTCCATATTAGACGTCTTGTAACATTTTTGGATATTAACTGGTCACATGCAACATAAGTAAAACAGAGGATCTCACATATTACTGAGTACAGTTCCAGTTCTGTTGGTATGTGCCACCACAGCAGTTGTTAAGTCTTCTGGATAATAATTATTTTTTTTTTCCTTAAAACTGTGGGGTTTGGGAATCATAGAAGAATTCTCTAGAATTTCTCTGATTACAAAATGTTACAAGGAAAATCCCCAAAGTAACTATTGGTATCTATTACAGGTCACTCTAAGCTCTGGGGTGGTAGCATTGAACAAAATATGGCAAAAGTCTTGCTTTTATGCATTTAGATGCTAGGATGTGAAACACATCATGAGTTAAGATGCATGATACTAATATGAGGTGGTGGAATATTAGGGAATCTTAGCATTAAGCCAGCAATGTTGACTGCTTCCTTTGTTTTTTTCACTATAAGACTCACTCCATTGTCTAAAGCAAATCCTTCCCTTCAGACATGTTGCTGGGAAGGGATGTATTGCTGTGAAGTTAGTTGAGGGATGTGATGGAAGCCATTGCCTATCTGTAGATTGAGATGAAATGCTTGGAGAGTCCCTAACTTGAAATTAGAGAAATAAAATACCTTTTCCCCCCAAATCAAATTGTACTTTCTTGAGATTTTTTTTTTCAAAAAAAAAAAAACAAAAATGGAAAAGGTATGAAATGCACCCTGTTATATTGTACTATAATAGTGGAGCTTTAGGCTTAAAACCCTGAATCTGAAAGCCGTTCTCTGGCAATGGAACCCAAACTCAAAAAGCTCAATTATGGGTCATTGACTTCTATGAAAGAAATCCTTGGAAGTAAAGACTCAGCCCTTGACTTCTATGAATTACAATCCAAAGTTTCCAGAAGTAGTAGAATAAGGATACAGACCATGTGAAAAGAATTATCAAAAATATGTGGACTGAGGTCAAGTCCAGAACCTGTTTGACAGTGTTGTCCTTTCCTGAGATATCCTAAAAACATACATAAGGTTTTTCATGCTCTGATCCTGTAAGTTTATTGATACAGACAGCTGTCCTAGAGTTGAGTGGGTGCCCAGGAATGATAAGAGATTCTAATGTTCATTCTTTCAAGCCAGATGGCAACAAATGGTTCTGGAGACAGTAGCATCAGCCTGAGGCTCTCAAGATCTGGGCTCATCTGGGCATTTTAGTGGGGCAGCATCATGCTACATATTGGTGAGGACAGTGTTTTTTTCACTAAGTTGAGTCCTCAGCAGGATACTGAGCTTACCACTGGTGGTAGCCAGGCTATTTCCTGACACTATCTTCCAGTCTCCATGAGCCCTACCTCTATCACCTAGGAGTCATTAGCTTATAACACCCATCAGCTATTTGGTGAATGCTGATGGTATAGTTTAAATGTCCCCTTCAAAAATCATGTTCAAATTTGACTTTGTAAAAGTATTAAAAGGTAGGACCTTTAAAAAGGAGATGGCCTTTTTATGAATAGATTCAAAAGGGACTGGGTTCATTACGAAGATAGTGTATTCCTATCAACAAGAATGAACTTGAACTGGTTTCTTGTCTCTTGCATATTTGCTTGCCTTTCTGTTCTCTTATGATTGGCCTAGTTTTCTATCTGTTGCTGTGACAAAACACTTTGATCAGAAGCAACTTAGGGGAGCAAAGGATTTCTTCACTTTCAGATCACAGTCCATCATGGAGAGAAGTCAAGGAAAAAAACCTAAGTGGAAGCTGTAAGAAGAAATTATGGAGGAATGTTACTGGCTGGCTCATTCACAGCCTCATGCTTAGCTAGCTTTCTTACACAGCCTAGGATCACCTGCCCACAGAAATACTGGGCTGTGTTTCTTGCATTAATCAAGACAAAACTGCACAGACATGCACAAAGGCAAATCTGATTTAGCCAATCATCTAATTGAGCTTCCCTTCTCAAGTGATTCTAGACTGTGTCAAGTTGACAGCTAATGTTAACTAGGATAATTACCTAGCAAGAAGGCTTTTTATCATATGTAGCCCCTGGATATTTGACTTCCCAGATTCCAGAACAGAGAATTAATTAATGCTATCGTTCATAACTTACCAGCCTATTGTTAATATGGCCAATTTAATAGCATCTAGAGTCACCTAGGAGACATGTTCTTGGTATGCCTGTAAAAGGTTATTTAGATTCACTCAACTGAAGTAGAAGACCCACCTTAACTGTGGGGGACATCATTCTATGAGATAGAGTCCTGGACTGATAGGAGAAAACTACCTTATTGGTAAAATTATTAAGGCCACTCCACGTAGTTAAAAGGGAGGTTTATTTTGTGGGGTAACTTAAATGAAGGGGTAGGTTGCAGGGTCTGGCAAAGGTATAGCACAGTCCAGCGGTGTTCTCTGGAGAACTCTGCTTGGTCTACCTCCATCGTCCAGGGTCCCGGAACCAAGAGAGAGACCTCCTCTTGATCCTCGGTCTTCTGCTTCCTTCTCTGCCCTGCCTTGTGGTCGTGACCATTACCGAAGACTAAATGGGGGTTGGTATGGGATGGCTATCCACTACACTACCTGAGCACAAAAATTCATTGCTTCGTCCTTTCTTACTGCAGATGCAATGTGACCAGTTAGTTTAATTCTTGTCACCATGGCCATGACTTCTTCAGTATAATGGACTGCATTTTGAACTCTGAATCAAAATAAATTCTTCCTTCCTTGAGTTGCTTTTGTTGGTGTATTTTGTCACAGTAGCAACAAAAGTAACTAAGACGGTTGTATTCCACTGTATGAGTAGAAATTAGACTATAATAGCTGACCAAGAACTCTGAAAAAAAAAAAAAGATTTGCCTTTTAGTGGAGTGTTTACAGGTTATGTTCATATCCTACTGGAGAGTTCTATTGCTTCATGGTGTCATTTTCTGGATTCCATCCTAGGAAAGTTGTAGAGGTGGCAATGAGGCCAGTCAGTCTTTCAATGTGCTCATTAAATGCATGTGTAGATTTGGTGTTTTGTCATGATAGTGCATTAGAAGACTGGGGAAAAAGACAGACACAGAGAGATAAATAAAAAATAAAAGGCACAGATGGGGCATGGACAGTTTCTCATTGCTTGTTCCATATGATAGAACTCAACACATCTGGTCTGCTACGAAAAGCATCTTTGCACTAATTTGTTTGTCAGTATCCATTGAGAGGACGATCTGTCATCCTGTCGTATTTTGGCTGCCCCGAGATGTTTGAAGACAAGACTAGCCACAAATTGGAACTGTGGCCACCTGGGAATGAGTGGAGGAAATCACCAGCTGTTCGAAGAAGTATCAACTGTAATTTTTTTTTTTTTTAGCTGAAATGTTACCATAAGCTCTCAAAAAAATTGGCAGCTGCATGGAAAATGCTAATCACAGTAATAGGGCAGTAAATTCATTCCTTCTAATGCCCTGGTGTGTGTGTGTATGTGTGTGTGTGTGTGTGTGTGTGTGTGTGTGTGTGTGTGTGTGTGTGTTCATGTACATACACACACACACACACACACACACACACACACACACACACTTTATTAATGGAGGGAAACCACAGAATCTTCCTTGCTCTTCCATATTTTAAGTCTTTCTAAGGGAACATCACATCTTGGTTTCCAGGAAGAAGAATTGAGATTTCATTGTCTGCTTCATTTGATTTCCTGATGGACTGCTCTAGTCATGGCTCTTCAACTTTATACACCACCTGTTTCTGAGAACACATTATGTTTGATGGAATCCATTTATTTAGGTTTTTGTATCCTTGAATAGATTTTAATCTTCCCATAGAATGGAGATACAAGTCTTTGTCCTAGAACACAATTATAAATGCCAAACAAGGGCTATTTATATTGAGTTTATAGCTATACTTTTTGAACAATATGTGACACATCTAATTCCTGAGACTGAATGTGCTGCCAGCTGATATTTCAAAGATTCCTATGCATATTTTATCTGTTCCTCATATGGCTGGTCTCTGTGAGGCATCCAGAGTGTAGAGAGCTCTGTGTTCAGCTTTCTTAGATCACTCAGAGAAAGATCAGGATCTCTACAAAATGTAACCCTTTGCTAGAATCCTTTTGATCCGTTAGATGTTGTCTGCCAATATAAGCTAACTTTGCGCCAGGCGGGGGTGGCACATGCATTTAATCCCTGCACTCAAGAGGCCGAAGAAGGTGGATCTCTGTGAGTTTGAGGATGTCCTGGTCTACAGAGAGAATTCCGGGACAGCCAAGGCTATACAGAGAAACCCTGTCTTGGAAAAACAAACAAACAAACAAACAAACAAACAAACAAAACACCCCCCAACACACCAAACAAACTGCCAAACCAAACTCAAACACACACACACACACACACATACACACACACACACACACACACACACACACACACACACACACACACACACACACCAAAAACAAAAACAAAAACAAAACAACAAAAAAACCCAACTAACTTTGCTTCCAGGCTTCCCCTAATTTCCCCTCCTTGTCAGGATGTTAATTTGTAGCCTGAATTTACTAAACTGGATTCGTTTTGATCTCTCTGAAGACATTATGGGTATGTAACACACACGCTGGAATAGATTAGCGAATAGTAAGCCTTGCCAAAAGCTATTGCCTTCCAACTATAACTCAGATGTTAGAGAATGTGGAAATGTGGAGGGAGAGAGAATGACTCAATGTGGGACTCATTGGTGGGGGTTAACTCCACAGAGAAGCATTCTTCAAAAACACTGGGACATGCTCTAGTTTTCTCCTCTCTTCGGGTCATTTAGAACAGGTGTGGGATTGTCAGAGGTTGTGGTTATGTTTTATATTTGATCTGACATGAGAAAACAAACCAGTATAGAGAATGGACCTAAGGGCTGACCTGGAAAAGGGACTCTGCCTTTAAAAAAAAAGCTATTTTAGGCTTTCTGGCTAGCACCAGGAAGCAGAGTGTCACAGTGACCACATCACCACCACAGGACAATGTGTCTCTAACGTGGTTGTATCATTAAGCTGGGATGCTCTGTTCTTTGAAATTGTACAATGCTGTCATCCTCATAGTCTAAAAAGAAAGGAGTGCATGTTCAGTTCTGCATCCCATGGGTGAGGCCCAGAGCTTACTGTGTTGAATGAAGAACACAATGTAGGTAGCGCTCCCTGGATGTATGCCCTTCATCCATCTGCTTCGAAATTTCTGTTTGCTTAGGCCATGGGCTGCAATGGTGAATAAGACATGTGTTTTGCCTTGAGGGAAATAAACACTATATTATTACAGGTTCAACTTGAGTGTGTTCACAGCGGGGACATGGAGAGGAGCAGAACTAGAGCAGGAGGTAGTAGCTGCTATCTTAAATTATTTATCTCTAAGATTGAGACCTAAAGTTCAGATAACCCATAAATAGACCCACATAATAGCTGATTTTTGATAAAGATGAATAAGGGTTAGTTTTTTCAAAAAACAGTGCTGGGGATCTTAGTGATAGCACCAAGAGCACAATTCATAGAATCATAAATTAGTTCTTATAAAAATCAAAAAAAGTTTATACTGCAAAATATTTCAAGAGTGTAAAACAAAGTAAAAACTAGGGAAAATATTTGCAAACCATCTCTCTGACAAAGGACTTAAATCTAAAATGTATAAAGAGTTTTTCAAAACTTGGCTGTTAGGGGCAGTCCAAGTAGAAATTGGAAAAGATGAGGTGGATGTTGGGGTGGTCCAAGTCACAGTCCTGGTCCTTGTCCTGGACTGGTCAACCTGCCAGTTTTCTTCCGTTGCCACATCTCCCTCTCATCCGCCATCCCCCACCCACTTCATTGCTCCCCATGCTCCAGCACTGCTTTGGCTAGCCCATCCAATGCAGCTTGTTCTGCTCTCAGGCCCTCAGTCTGGCTCACCTACCCTCACACCACCAGGGCCAGCTCCACTGCCTTGCCTCAGCCAAGTGCCAGGTCCTCTCTCTGAACTGCTATAGGGAGCAGACAGGGGTGGGTGGTCAACTCTCCTGCTCTCATACCCCCAGGTCCTGCTCATTTGTGCCCCTGACAACTAGGTTAGCTCTAGTGCGGTGCCCTGGCAGGTTGCAGGGTCTGCTTCCTGTGTACTGCAACTGGTGAAGAGCAGAGCTAGTTCTCCCAGGATTGTGATCCCTGGATCAGCTCTCTCATCTGCCACAGGTAGCAAGTAGTGGGTTGGGGGAGGCATCTTTCCCTCCTCCATACCACCACAGGGCAAAGGAGACAGGCGGGAGACTCAGCTCTCCTACTCAGATGCCCTCAGTATTGGCTCTCCTGTGACACCGCCAACAGGGCCAGCTCTAGTGTACTGCCCAGGCTTGACTGATGCAGGGCCTGTTTTCCTGGGTGCTGCAGCAGATCCACCTCATCTATGAACTGTTAGAGCACGTGAAGGGGACAAACCTACAGATCTAAAACTGCAGGAACTCCATGACGCAGGGCAATAGTGAGAAGTCCCTAGGGGAGCCCCAGTGAGGGCCCATTGTGGATGGTGTGACAGAGGACAGAGGCCTCCAACCAGAGGGATGATTCATGGCAATGAACACTTGCAAATGAAGATGAAAGGACAGAAAAGTGAAATGTGTGAGTGTGACTCACCGGGCCACACCACAGCTTTCACAACCAATACAACAAGATTCCTTTTTTTTTCCCTTTCTTCTTTCTTGTTCTCTTTGTTTGTTTTGGTTTTTGGTTTTTCTTTTAAATTTTGCTTTGCTTTGGGAGGGAGGTTGCAAGGGCTGAGGATACATGGAGAGGGAGATGAGCAGGACTGGGATGCATGGGGCGAAAACCATAAAGAATCAATAAAAATTAATAAAAAAATAGAAAAGACAAGTTATTTTACTGAAGAGGATATATAGATGACAAATTAGCATCAAGGGCTGGTGAGATGACACAGGAGTTAAGATCACTTACTGCTTACTCAGAGAACCCTGCTTTCCAGCACCCATGTTAGGTAGTTCACAACTTCCAGTACCTCCAGCTGCAGGGACTCTGACACTCTCATCTGGCTTCCATGGACAACTGCATACATGTACTCTCTCTCTCTCTCTCTCTCATAACAAAGCACATGTAAATAAGGAAAAGATGTCCAGCATCATGAACTGTTGAGGACATTCAAACTGCAGTGAGGTATTACCAGACGCCTAGGAGAATGGCTAAAGTGAAAAGAAGTGACCATACAAGGGTGGCAAGACAAAGGGAGCCTGAGCCTGTCATTTCTACTTTGTTGGTAGGCATGTAAAATGGTACAGCCACTCTGGAAACCAGCTTAATACTTCCTTAGGAAACTAAACATGTAACTAGCATACAATCCAGAAACTATATCCTTGTATATAAATCCTTGAGGAAATGAAATTTATGTCTGTGAAAACCTGTGCATGGATGTTCTTAGCATCTTTATTCATAATAGCTCTAAACAAATTAGCTAAGATGTTTTTCAATGAATGAATGGTTAAACAAACGGTTACATATCCACCATGGAATACCACTCAACAAGAAAATAGCAATGATCTATTTGTGTGGACAGTGATATAGTAGAGAAAGTCTCCAGGGAGGCTTAATGATTAAAAGCCAGTCCAAAAAGCTTACATGATTTATGATTCTTTTATACATCTTTAAAAATTGACTAGAAATGGAGAATAGATTAGTGATTGTTGGGAGTGGTACGGTAGAGGAAGTAAGTAGGTCTATTTGTTTGGAGACAATATAAAGAATGCTTGTGGTTATAGAATGTTTTACCTCTTGACATTGATAATAGTTACACAAGTCTATACCTGTGGCAAAATTCCACAAAATATCTGTACACACACACACACATACACACACCCCTACATTCAAATTTTAAAAGCTAGGAAAATCTAAGTAAGATGGGTGCCTTGTATCAGTGTCTATGTCCTAATGGTCATATTGTACCATAGGATGTTATCATGGGTGGGGTAATTGAGTCAGGAATACATGTAATAGTTCTATGACACTTTTTTACAATGTAAATCTATAATTATCTTATAAGTTTAATTAAGAAATTTAGTTAACTGCTTACAGGGTTATGTAGAGTTTATGTTTGCATAAATTTCATAATTAAAATGGTGCACTAAATCATGACTGCAAACTGCAGTGGTGCTCCTGGTGATGTAGTTGATGAATTCTCATTAACCTGCTGTAGGACAAAGGACTCATTACCCAAAAGCACATCAGTGGCTTTCAAATAAGATAGACTGAAACTTCAGGTTTGAACTGTTTGCTATGCAGATGGAAATTCTGACTCACAAACAAATAAACAAACAACCCATCCAAAAAATAAAAAAGAAAGAACGGAAAGAAAAATATGACCCTGTAAACAGAACCTATTTGTGTATTTGTCCATAAACTTGGGCCTACCTCACATAGAATGCTGTGTGAATACAGATAAAAGATATTGGGCACATGTGTGAAGACAGCTTTTGTTAGCTTAGTGTTTTGTAGCATCACTCACCTTTCTGTGAAAAGAAATACCATGTAAAAGCAATAAATCAAGAATACTTCTGTCAATTTTAAATAAAATAGGTTTCAAAGCAAAGCAAATCCCTTGAAACAAAGAGGAAGCTTATATAATAATAAAAGAGTAAGTCCACTGAAAACTTATAACTGTCCTGAATATTTATGCATCAACCAATAGAAATAAAAAAAATATGAAGCAAAACTTGACATACACAAAATGAAAAACAAACAAGTCTGCATTTACCACTCGGGCCTTAACCACTTCACTCTCACTGATTTATACAATTTCTAGATTGAAATTCATTAGCGATAATAGAATAATTAAATACTATCAACCAGTAGGGGCTAATTGACATGTAAAAAGTTTCACAGACACATGTATTTTTCAAGTTCTTTGGAACATTCACTAATGTGGAACATATTCCAGGCTATTCATCAAATTGCAGGAAATTTAAAATAATTGAAATTATACAGAATGTGTTAACTGACCACAATGGTCTTGAAATAGAAATCAACAATAGAAAAGTGACAAGACAGTTTCCTAGCATTCAGAAATTAAAGAACACGCTTGTAGTGCATGCATCAAAGAAAGGTCTAAAAGAAAACATAAAGAATGAAATGGAAACATAGCATTTTGAGATATATGCAATGTAGCTAAGGCACTGCTGACAGGGAAATTTATAGAACATTTAGTATTTACATGTATTTGGAGCTCTAAAATTTCTACATTAGAAATAAAGAAAGCATCAACTCAATAATAAAGTTCTTTTTCTTAGAACCTAGAAAAGGCGGGATTGGGAATATGGCTCTGTCTATGTCACTAGTAAGTGTAAAGCTCTGGATGTGAGCCTTAGCACTTCAAAAACAATCAACCAATCAACTAACTAGCCAACCAACCAACCAACCAACCAACAGCCGATCAATCAACCAACCAACTGGCCAACAAACAAACCAATTAGCTGGCCAACCAACAAACCAATCTGCCAAAAAAACTAACTAACCTACCAACTGACCAGCCAACTTCTGAACTAACTGTCAAATCAGCTAACTAATTTGTCAATCAGCCAACCAATCAACCAATGAACTGCTCAACCAATCAACCAGCCAACCAACTTACTGGTCAAACAACCAACTAACCAGTCAAACAACCAACAAACCTACCAACTTAACTTACTAATAAACCAGCCAACTAAAAGGCCAACCATCAAACCAACCAATCACAAGGAAGAGAAAAGAAAACCCCAAATGAGGCAGAAGTGAAGGAATAAAGATTCAAGAAGAAATTGATGAAATTAATAACATAAAAATAGGAAATCAACAGAAGAAAACTTAGTCTTCAAAGAAAACCTGAAAGAATTAAGAGCATCTTGGAAAGATTGAGAAAGATAAAATGAATAAAATAAAAGTCATGAACATCAGAAACAGGTCATCATCACAGAATCTGCTGTCATTCAATGGTCAAGGAAAACTGAACAGCTTTCCATTCATAAAACTAACACAGAAGAAATATCTCTAGAGAATTAGAAACTAGAAAAGCTCATTCAGGACAGAAAAACAACAACCAGAATAGTCCCATAATTATCTAAGAAAATAAACCTGTAACTAAAAATTTTCCTAAAAAAAAAAAAAAAAAAAAAGATACTTGGGATATACCCCCACCTCAGTGAGGTTGGTTTTCCTTTTTGAAACCTGTTTCCTGCCCTTCATGAAGTTTATTACAATTCATAATAGTACACTGGCATGATTAAATAATGTACTGACAAGAATTCATTGTGCATTATCAGCATAAAGTCTGATTCCTCATAGTAATTTCATTAATAGTAGTTAAATGAACAATATCTTTAGCTGAGAGAAACCCATTTGAGAAAGGTTTCTTGTTCTTTTTTCAGACATTGTAAGTCAAGGCAGAGTGATTAAGCCATTTGACTAAGATCACCTTCAGAAATAACTGTAAGAGTCCATGGTTATATCCCAAGTCTGTCCAATCCTAAATCTTTATTCTTTTTTCAAAAGCATATCATCTAACAATGGCAACCAGATATTAATTAGTGCTTTTGTTGTTTTAACTTCACCATCAACTTGCCTGGATTGGAATCTCCTAGGAGACATTTCTTTGAGTGTATCTGTGAAGGTGTTTTTTCCAGAGAGGTTTGAGTGACAAGGAAGGGTCTACCCTGAATGTGGATAATATCAGCTAATAGGCTGGGATCTTAGATGGAATAAATAGGGGAAAAGAAGGGTGTTATGAGTGCCCCCACTCATTTTTCATTGGTTTGTGTCTCAGGATGCCATGTGACCTCTACCTCACACTCCTCCACTGTGCCTTCCTGCCACTAAGGGTTGTATCCTTCTTAAAAGGTTTCAGAAAAAAAGTCTTTTTTCTTTTAAGTTACTTCTTTATGTATTTTATCCTAGCAACAAGAAGTTCCCAGGAATCCACAAGGATGACCCCAGCTTAGACCACTAGCAATAGCGGAGAGGGTGCCTGAACAGTAGCCAGGTCGGTGAATACCCTAACTGTCATCATAGAACCTTCATCCAGTAACTGGTGGAAGCAGATGCAGAGATCCACAGCCGAGCACCAGGCTGAGCTCCAGCAGTGTAATCGAAGAGACAGAAGAGGGATTCTACCAACAAGGGGCATTAAAATCATGATGGGGAAACATACAGAGACAACCAAATCAAACTAGTGGGAACTTATGAACTTTAGACATACAGCCTTGGAGCCTCCATGGGACTGGACTAGGCCCTCTGCATAATGGAGACAGCTGTGTAGTTTGACCTGCTTAAGGAGCCTTCTGGCAGTAGGATCAGGATCCATCCCTGGTGCATGAGCTGGCTTTTTGGAGCCCACTACCTATGGTGGGACACTTTGTATAGCCTTGATGCAGGGGGAGGGGCTTGGACTTGCCTCTACTGAATGGACGAGGCTCTGCTGACTTTCCTTGGAAGGCCTTACCTTGTCAAAGGAGGGAAAAGGGTTGTGTTGGCGGGCAGGGTGTGTGTGTGTATTGTGTGTGTGTGGGGGGAGAAGGCTGGCAAGCAGGAGGAGGGAAGAGAGGGGGGATCTGTGGTTGACATGTAAAATAAATAAAAAAATTTCTTAAAAGCAAAAAGAACTGCCCATCATACCAAAGGGGAGATCTCTGGCAGGAAAAACAATGATAGTTTGGACTATTCAGAGATAATGTAAAGGGCCAGCAATGGTGTGCTTTGTTTATGAAATAGCATTCCCTCCATTGAAATTACTCCTTCAGAACTTAAAATTCTGTCAATAATGATTCAAAGTAAATTTGGAAGTAAATCAAATTTCCCACTAGAACAAGCCATGGTCTATTTGATCTCAGAACTTCACCATTATACTCTTAATTATTAACATCCTCAAAAGTGCAAATATTTAATTACTTGGCAACTTGGTGCATATTGGGCAGACGCTACAGGTCAGTGTAAGTGTTCAATAATACTGTGAACTAAATTTTGTTTGTAATCAGGAAGAAAACAAAAGTATCTTAAAATGAATGTTAGAGGAATTTTGAGTATTGAATTAACCCATTTGATTCAGAGTAATCTGATAATGAGAGAAATTTTAAAATGGCAAAGATGTTATGGAGGTAGAGGCTAGTGTTAGAGGCCACCTCAAGCCTGGGGAGATGGCTATGTACAAACATGAGGACCTTGTTTCGGATCTCAAGAACCTGCACAGCCAGACAGGGTAGTGTGGATTTACTACAATCCTAGTGCTCAAATAGTGTGATGGGAGGCTGAGATGGGGAAGTTAGAAGTTCATGAGCCAGCCAGCCTGGTATATGCAGGAATAAACAAGAGATCCCTTCTCAGACAAGGCAGAAGGAGACTGATACTTGATGCTGGCCTCTGACTGCCACATGCATGCTGACGTGTGATTAAAACATTCCACATCAAGTATGACTTGAAAAAGTTTTACTTATCCCCTCTCTCTTTGTAATTAGTATAAATTAGAGAGAACTGCTCTTTCCTCCAAGCCCACCACCCCCTGCATTGGTTATAGCTTCTTCTGATGGGCCATTCTCAAATGAGGAATACCCTAGCTTCGTGGATGAGGCATCCAGATTCACAGGAAATTGAAAACACAGTGGATCTATCTGGGAGACCCCAAGAATACAAAGTAGGACACTTTACCAACAGTGACTCAAGGCCAGGGGAGTATCCAACAAGAACTGAGCCAAAGTAAGGTGGAATTAGAAAGGTCCGATTGCTTTACCATGTTTTCTTTCTTTGAGGACAAGGAGGTTTGGGAGGCTATATTTTTCCGAGAAAGCCCCATATATGTCATTTGCCTCCTTCCAAACTTTGGAAGGGGCTTTCCCTGCCACCTCTTAATGAACAGGATGCTGGGCTGACTGTTCTTGAGGTGGTAATGATGAGAGCCTCTGTGAGTGAAGTTCAAGTAGACCAGTGCACAGGACCTAAGTCCAGATTGTGGTACTGTGTCACATCTAGAGACAGCACTTCACGATGTTTCCCCAGCTCTCTAGATCTGACATTTAGTCCACCCCCTCTTCCATTATATTCTCTGAACCTTGGGCTGTGGATGTGGGTGGAGGGTTGTTATAGATGTCCTATTAGGACTGAGATCTCATAGTCCCTTATTCTTAGCATTTAGACAAGTCATAACAAGTCTCTATAATATCTGCATAAAGAAGCTTCTCTGATCAAGGCTGAAAGCAGCACAGATTTCTGGAATGAGTTGCTGACACAGCTGTGCTGAGTTAAAAGGGAGCGTTGTCAGATCCTTCCCTCTCTAGCAAGTTCACATGGAGCTGTGTGAAAGGGAGAATGTGAACCTTGATACCGGCACCTTAGGTTGTGGGTTTTTGGTTTTGGAGAGGCAGGCTGTAACCTGTGCATTCCAGCTTGGTCTCTTTTTGGTCCTTTATCTCTGGGCTTCCCTTGCAGCTTCAACTGCTCGCTCCCAAGCAGCTCCTTACCTTTAAAAAAATCATTTTAAAGAAGCACTTTACTGATTTTTAGTGATCATGTTTATTTCTCATGCATCAAAACCAGTAAAGCCTGTCATTTAAAAGGTAATTATGTCTAGCTTCCCATTGGGAGCTACTTGTAAACCATAACACAACAATAATGCGTGACAGTACTGGGGCTGGAATCCTTTACTTTTCCTATAATACTATCCCTATAGTAGCATGGATATTGCAAACACCATTTAAAAAACTAATAAAAGCGTCATGAACATGTAATTCTTGTTTTATAAAAATTTCTACCTTGCAAAGCTTTTAGGAAACAGAACATTAAAATATGTTAATGCACACAGATAGATCTAAATTTCCCTTGGGGAGAAGTGACTAACTGCCATTTCAGATTTTACATTTTTGCTCTAAACCAGTGATTTCATTTAAATAAAAAGATCTTATTTTCTATGATGAAAATTCAGCTGCTTCGTGTAACCCTGAAGCATCTTGATTTATTATTGACTGTATCTCTTTCAAGGAGGATATTTTTCTCAAAGACATGCAGGAATCCTTATATTTCTTACTCTTTGGCATTTTCTATTAATCTAACCATATCTGTGCTCATGCTATTTGGATAAAAAATTAGAAAATTGTAGTGGTTACATATTTAGATAAATACAATTGTAAGAATCGATGTATTCTGCTCACCTGAATGAGCCTGTCTACTGTTTGCCATTGGCTGTGTTAATGGATGCTTTGAAGCTTAAGAAGCACCTTTAATAGGCAAAATGAAGGATATTGTAACAGTTATTTTTCATTTGCCTCTAAAATATGTATTTATTGTCTTAGTAAAGTATGTAGAAAAATATTTCATTTATATTTGTTCCAAGAAATAGCTTATGTTCATTCATACAGGCACATATACATATAACTAAATTTTTACATGTATATACACTTGAGGATATGTATATATGTGTACACACACATACACACTCACACACACACATACACAGACACACTGTTGTGTGATTTTTACTGGGGCTACATGAACAAATATCTGTTTACTGAGCAAGGGTGTCAATGACAGATCAAAGAAATGATTTCACCCAAGTCTACATTGCTGAATCAGTGAGTTCATTTGGATTACTGTTGAGAGCAGGGAGGAGGGGTTCCTTACAGGAGCATGGCTAACTCAAAGGCATCTAGCTGCTTCAGAGAAAAGTTCACAGCAACATGAGGGATGGACACATGAAAACTACATTCTTAGAGCCTCCTGCACAGCTTGAAGCCACATCATAGAACTGTGTCCCCACAGACATTTGATTATTACTTTTATAATTCCGAGGGGGGCCCTCAGGAGTCTGGAAGATTTCTAAATTTCCTGAACTTACTAAGTTTCAGGACCTTCCTGAGTCTTATGATCTTCCTTTTTCCTTTTAGGAGGAAATGTTTCAGCTCAAAAGAAATAGCAATATAACACATAGCAAAGTGTAGCTTTAGTTTATATATAGTTTCAATTTACATATTCAATTATAGTTCTTGTATACTTATAATAATATATATCTATAAAATTTACCTATATTTATAATATGTATTCATAGAATTGCAGTTGTAGCTCACACATGTATAAAACTACTTTGGAAGCTATTCCTGTCAGAGTGTTAATGTACAGATACACAGCCAATGGTTTATAAATAACATATTAGAGAATTTTATCTGAAAAATTGTAAACCAGCTGACCTAAAAGACACAGATAAATGTTTTGTGCCTTTAAGAAAGTTGAGCTGAGAGAGATGAATTATCCAAGCTGATTGGAAAATGACTAATAGCAAGAGCTGTGTGCAGACGGGAGGGGTTCAAGTGTATCTGAGCATTAGGAAAAGCCTCACAGTGAAGAAGCCCTTTGAGAAGTTTTGAGGGAAGGAACAGTATTTATACAGGGATTGTGGGTTTCCAGTGAAAAATCAGAATTTTAAAATGGAAGATTAAAAATAGTAAAGACTTTTGGGTAAAATTTGACATGTAACATGTAGGAATTAGTAATCAATCAATCAAACAAACAAAAGGTTAAAGTGTGTCAAAGATAAGATGTTTATTGTAATTTTAATTAATAAGCTGAAATCATCCTATTTAGTTACAAATAAATTTTCTGTCTTATGTATATTTTTTATCTGAGATGTAATATCTTAGCCATTTATAATTCTATGTCATTCATGCTCTCCTCCTGACTCATGACAACTGAGATTTCCACAGGTTCTCCTTTCTCTTCTTGTCGCTCCCTCACCTCTTCTTCCTCTTTGGGGCAGAGTGGTATGGTGTCAGTGTGGCCAACCAGAGTCCCAGTAGAATAAAAGTTCTGGACTATTGGTATATAACATCAGTGTATTTTCAGTGGGATGAGGCAATCCATCAGGATTTAGGTCCTCTAGCCACGTGGCATGCTTACCCACGAATTTAACTTATACTGTTTATGAACTGGGCACAACCAGGTTTACAGAGACAGACTGAAATTCAAACTGAACTTGGACATGTATTAGTGAAATGACCCTGGTTAGTTATTCATTGTTGTAAACCTCATAGTATTAATCACAGCTAATATTCTATATCATATTTTTTTTCTCCAGTGTTTGCTTGATATTCATTACTATTTTCATATGGGGTTTAGTTTTTTTCTTTGGGGAGGGGAGTACCATATTTAAAATGTATAAACCCTGGCTGCAGATTGCTTGCTAAAGCCACAACTCACAAAGACTTTACCAATTTGTGGATCAGTTTCAGTGCCATGATGATGAATGATACCCGCTATCTATTTTCTTTTCTTTTCTTTTTTTTTTTTTTTTTTTTTTTTTTTGAGACAGGGTTTCTCCATGTAGCTTTGGAGTCTGTCCTGGAACTTGCTCTGTAGACCAGATTTGCCTGCCTCTGCCTTCTGAGTAATAGGATTAGAGACATGTGCCACCACTACCTGGGTCTATTTTATTTTCAATCTGAGTTCCTGGTTTCTCACAGTCTAAACTATTTGAAGCCCATTTTAGACGTGGTTCTTAGGGTTGGGGATTTAGCTTAGTGGTAGAGCGCTTGCCTAGCAAGCGCAAGGCCCTGGGTTCGGTCCTCAGCTCAAAAAAAAAAAAAAAATAGATGTGGTTCTTTGTTGGTTTATTACAGTATTTAAGGTAGATAGGAATTCATTTTAGCTGTAAATATTTCTCTATGATTTTTTTTGTTGTTGGATAGAAATTAGTTGGAGACAAGAAAATCAGGCTGTTTAAAATGGAGAGATTAGGTCCTTGGGGACCTATGAACTACAAGGATTGAAGTTAATTTTTCAATATTTCTCATGCTTCAAATGAGACATTGAAAGACCTGATAAAACCGATGCACACATCTCACACCAGGGTTTGCCAGGCCTAGAGGGGGAAAAGCCTTCAAACTGCAGGAGTCTTGTGATTACACTTTCTTTACAGGTTCAATGGCAAGCCAGCTTTCAGCTCACTTGGTGGTGTCAGCTGAATCACTTTCCTAAGTACAGCTGTCAGGTAAACCAGATGTCAGCTTTTGCACCTGTGTAGTAGATACTTAGTTTCATTTGTTACTGGGAGATTAGTGATTCCTGTCCCTAGTTTCATTTTATTATCCAATTTAAAAAGCATATGATACATTGTTTTCAAGGGAGACAGAAGAGAAAAAGAAAAATTCCAGCAAATTGCTTTTCCCCAATAAGCTAAGTTGTCTGAAAAAAATTGTTTCTGGGAAGGCAATATTTGTGTCTGCTTTTTCAATTTTTCCTTCACTTGCATTGCTTTTGACATATTCTTTCTAACATCAAAATGAAAGAAGTATTTGTGTGGCCAATCTTTCACAATGAAGAGGCAACTTTTCAGAGAAAAGTTAATGCATAAATTCAATGTTTTCATATGGTTCTTATTTTTGGAGGACTTTTAAAATTAAAAACATCATGATAGCTGGCATCATTATCCTAACTCCTTTACACACATTATATAAATGAACCCTATATTTAACCTGTCCCACATAGTGGATATTACTTCTTATTCATACAAGATCACTCAGGAAAGGATCATTTTTGCTTATTTTCATAATATATTATTTTATTGTTTTTTATTTTGTGTCAATCTATCAACTTTGTAATAAGTATTCATAAGCAAATGGAATAAATGTTGAACATACTAATATTAATCAATATTGAAAAAAATATTCAAATAATTTTTAGGTTGAAGCTATAAAGTTAAATGTCTCATAGACAGCTTATTGTTACTCTGATTTCCCCCCACCTCTCTCAGTTTTCTCAGAGAGATCACAGCAGTGTTAATGTTTGTCTCCTGGGTAAGTATCATTTCCTGGCATCTTGTCAAATTCCATTCAAGTTACATCTTGTCTATGACCCACTCCTAAACATCACTCTGGGGACTCACTTGTTGGTGTCAGTTATTCTAAACTTCAAATTTTCTCTGTGTTCGTATGCATTAATGTGTCCTATTTTAGATATTAAAGCTACACTACAGTCCTGGGTGAGGGAACTATGCAGTTCCTCACATAGAACCAATAAACAGAAACCAGGAAATCAAATGTGTTTATATGACAGCTTCTCTGTTGGTTTAAATAATGGTGGCTGCTCCAAGCTCTCTCACAGTCCGTTGGCAACAAACATTTTATAACGAAGACCAATAGCTATCCACTTCAAAGCAAGGCACACACTACTTATGAAATTAGACATTAATAAGAAGTCTGTCAGATAATATATTTCATATACTAATATTACAGAACAGAGAAAAATTTAAATGCATTTTTTTTGTTTCTTGCAAAAATTGGAAGGACTACAGAGGGAATTCTGACCTAGGAAAGAATAGAAAGAGCATGAAATGGGCAAAGGGTGTAGCTGTGTCAACCAAGTGGCCCAAAACAAAACAACAACAAACCAAAACTAAAGAAAATGTGATAGGTCAATCCAAAAAGTTAGGCAACCAACTAATATGGATGACAGGCGTGAACTATGTATTCCTGGAGACTTACATATAAAACAGGAAATGAAATATTTCTTTAGTAAATATGGAGGCATAGAGAAATATACCATGATGGACAGGATGATATAAGTACTATTACCTAGCTATTCATCCACTCATTACATGTATGTACTCATGAATACATCACATAATACAAGTCTGGAAGGAGGGGACTGGACCTGCCTGTACTGAATCCACCTGGTTGAACTGAGTCCCCAGGGGAGTCTTGGCCCTGGAGGAGATGAGAATGGAGGGGAGGGGAAAGTGGGGGGGGGGGCGGGAGGAGGAGGACAGGGGAACCCATGGCTGATATGTAAAATTAAAACACAAATATAATAAATTTTAAAAAAGGAAAAAAAGGAGTATAAAATAGGTTCATTCTATTAAATATCTTATTCTTTGGTTGAGGAAATTAAAAGTTACCAATAGTAGAAGAGAACATTCAGTGGTAGTTATGCAGACTGTAGGGTTCTGAGAAAAGGAAGGATGAACAGTATCTGTCTGATTCAGGCGAAAGGTTTATGCACCAATAATCTGATTAGTTTGCTGAAAGAAAGTTTACTAAGAGTGAGATAAAAGGTTTGCTTTATAGAAAGGGGAATTAAGAGGTATAATTGACAAAGCTCTAGAATGGGTCATTCAGTATTTTAAATGAAAGACAAAATGAGAAAAAAAATTGTTGGCCCTTTTTTTGTCTGAGGGGGGAGCATTGTAGTCCAAAATGGAATCTTGCTCTTCTTATAAAGCTTATTCTCTGTCTAGTAAGGTTCTGTCTTGTAACAGGTTTATCCACTGTTTTCTCCAAGACTTGTCAAAATCTGACCACATATTGATAATTGGAATTCAATACAGTAGAAGAGTGACTTGAATGGCTGATGATAGCAAGGTAAAGATCACTAAAGTAATGTGTGTGTTTTCATAGAACAGGACAGAAAGTTTAAAACCATGAGTCTCTGTGTCTCTAATGTTCCACTTTTAGGGTATAATTACTTTGGAAAGTTCCTTTGAGTCTTAGTGACCATTTCTGAAATGGAAATATTGTTATTATTATTACTACTACCTCAGATGATCATAATGAGGACAGGCAAAAGGTTGTCAACTATCTAGTACCCAAATATAATGACAATTGTAAAAAAATAAAGGTCCATCTTTATTGGGCACTTACAATGCAGCAGCTGCTTTTCTAAGGATCCTAGATAACAAAAATTGGTTTAGATCTTTTTTTAAAGACTTATTTTTATTTTTAAAAATTATGCATATATGTGTGTATCTATAAGTAGACACACAAACATGTGAGTGTAGGCAATTGTAGAGTCCAGAAGATTGCATAGTATGTTCTGGAGCTGGAATTATAGGCTGTTGTGAGCTTTTTGGCATGGGTACTGGAAATGTAACTCAGGTCCTCTCCAAGAGCACTACATGCTCTTAAGATGAGCCATTTCTCTTGTCTGTAGTTTAATTTTTATAAATGTGTGATATTACTGTTTGTTCTGTTTTACAAGTGAGCAAAAGGGGATTTTTATATGGTTATATAGCCATTAATGAGAGGCAAGTGATGTTACGGCGACAGTAGCATTGGGCTGCCTGGATTCATATGCCATCTTCTCTCAACTAAGAGCCATGCTTTTTAGGAAAATTTATTGGAACTCCCTATGTCTGTGTTCATACTTTTGTGTATGTGTGTGAAAAAAAGTGACTGTAATCTACAATGTTTTTGTGGGAATGAAAATTTTAGTATGTGTGAACTTATTTACCATAATGTTTCATTCATTATGGATTTTGAAAAACGTTGTTTTTCTATGTATTTATCCCAAGGTTCTTCTTTTTCCACCTTTGAAAGTTCTTGACTTATAGCCAGAGAGAAATGACCCTCTTAGAAGGTTTCAACCTATGTGATTTTCAAATGTTCTGTTTCATTTTTCTTAATTTAATTACAGAACTTGGTTTATTGAAGTTCTTGACTTCATTAGGGAAATATTTGAAAATTCATTGTTTAATCACTTAATTGTAAAACATGAATGAACCTTCTTAGTTAATTACAGTCAGTGGCTAAGAGTTTAATTATAATTTTATATGCCAGATTTACCCAAAGTCTTTCAGTGAGGGATTAAATTATGGACTTTTGGATAAGCAAGTCAGTAAGATACTACTTTGGGCAAGGCATGAAATAAATTAGACAGTATTGAAGGAATTGCTTTACAATAGTTCAAAAATAGAGTGCTCATGGCTCTGCAAATATTTGAGATTATTTTGGGAAAATAATTTAGCTTCTTTGGGTTTTAGGTATTTTTGATCTCTAAAATGGGATTTTAATAACCAAATAATCAAATGAACTTGGCCCTCAGGTATGAGAGGGAAAATGGCTTTCATTATAATTCTAATAGGGATAAACAAAAATCAAACAAGAATATGGAGGTCCAGCTACATAGTCACTTAATTTCTAAGGGTGGGTTCAGAATTATATGTGAGATCATTTACTACAGTTCTTGATTCATGGTGGGTCTGATAACTTGTTTTCTTATGTACTTGTCCAATACTTTTTGTATTCATTCATATGCTTGAAAGTGCTGGCTCATACTTAGCAAGGTAGTACATTATAATTTTGAGGGGAATATTGATTGTAAATTAAATTATGAGAAAAACCAATTATCAATATGGAAAAATGAAATTGGATGTTGTGGGATATTTGATCACATTGTGAAACCTGAGATGGTGTTAATAAAATCAACCTTGGATCAGGGGTGGAGTCAGCAACCAGTGGACAGGAATTAGCCATAGAGAGGACAGAGAAGCCAGGAAGATGGATAGAGAGACACACAGGAAGGAGCAGGAAGGCACTTGGAGTTTCTTGGTCTTTTTGGTTTGGGACAGCTGGAGGGATGCTCTCTTGCTGGTTCTCTGGCAAAAAAAGGAAGGTCAGTTGGTTGCTTCTCAGCCTCTCTGAGCTAACAGGTTTTCACTCCAACATCTGACTTCTGAGTCTTCACTGGTAAATAGAACAATAGAGACTTAATTAAAAACTACATTTGGTAGCAGTGATGCAGATGATATTTAAAATATCGTAGATTCAGGTACAGTTGCTAAGCCTATGGAAAAACAACAATTGGATTCTTATTTCCCAGAAAACAGAAAAAAACAATTCCAGGTCTTGATTGTCTCAGGTTTCAATCTACTCAATTTTCAAATATTCTGTTTCATTCTTAATTTAATTGTGATTTGAGGAAACGAAGAGCATTGCAAATATATAAGCTAAACTTGATGCGTGTGTGGTTTTTTTTTTTTAAAGTGTCAAGGTAGAATAGCAGTCATATTCTCCATAGATGTAGGAAACACACATGTAAACTGTGTTCAGAAGCTTGTATGAAAATGTCTATAAGGAGATTCATGGAAGATCAGACTTATGTGATCTTTCCACTTTCATAAAGTGAAGGCAACTGTAACATAAGGCATGGAAGTTTTGATTTCCCAGAGTTTTGGAGTTCAGAGGAGAGTGCTTTGTTAAGTAATTGGAAAAAAGAAAGACTCTCCAGTCTCCTAGTTATGAAGCTTCTAGTTTCTCTGAAAGCAGTAGGAACAAAAACACATGGAAGATACTGAAATTTCTGTTTCATATCTGGGGCTGGAGAGATGGCTCAGCCGTTAAAGGCTAGGCTCACAACCAAAAATATGTTTCATATCTGCACAGAAAGTGCTGTGAGTATCTACAACTTGACAAAATTTAGCCATCTAGCTGAATTTCATATGAATCAGGAAATGACTTAAGGGAATGAAGAATAGACCAACATGATTCCCTTTCTATGCCCAAGTCAGGCATGATGTTTCCATAAGCTAATGGACTACATATTGCGCACCTGCCTTGCATAGTCAAGACTTGTATCTTCAATAGGCAGGGAGTGAAGATATTACATTAATCTAAGAGGCTATGTGAGAACTGCTTGTCCATGTTCCCTACTGATACACAGCTGGTTTGTGAAAACTTTCCTTAGGAAACACCCAGGAGAGACAAGTGAAATAGAAGGTGATACACTGGGGCAAAAGCTTAGAAGATGGCATAAACATGGCAGGTTGTGAAATGGATTTGTGGAAAACAGGTAGAAACACGCAGGAGCTAAGGTTATGGGTGATTCTAATATCATGTTGTGTAATCTGAATTTAAAATTTGTTTCTACATTAAAAGAGAAAAATGCTAGAAAAAGAATGAACAGGTAAACAGATTGGTAATATAAAGTAAATGGATGAAAATGCATTATAATATTGAGGGAAAATATCAACTGTTAAGTAAATTCTGGAAGAATAATTATCAATATGGCAAAAATGAAATTGGACTTTATCATAATTATCAATATGGCAAAATGAAATTGTATGTCCAGGTGGGTAGAAGTCATACATTTAAAATGAAAACTATATGGATTTTAATAGACTCTATGATATTTAAGAGAGACTCAAAGTAGAAAAAAACAAAAACAAAAATGTGATAATCTGGCTTCATCTCTCCTAACGGAGCTATGACTATGAGGAATGTACTTCAACATAGTCAAAGCTACATATGAGAAATCTATAGCTAACATTATACCAAGTGAGGAGAAACTACAAAGCATCTCTTCTAAAATCTGAAATGAAACATGGTACCTGCTCTCTTAATTCTTATTAAATATAATGCTGGAAATGAACAGGAAAAGAAGACAAATTACATCCATTTGCAGATGATATGATTTTCTATGTAAGGGACTAAACACTTTACCAGATAACTCTTACATCTGATTCTTTGAGCAAGCAGTAGGATATGAAGTCAATATACAAAACTCATTAGCGTTTCTGTATACTAATAATAAACTTGCTAAGAAATAAGAAAAATATTTCATTTGCAATAGCTTAGAAAGCAACAAAACAGTTAGATACAAACCTGAGACGAAAGATGTAGGCAACAAAAAATTTAAGTCTTAAAAGAAAGAAATTGCAGACTAGAAAATGGAAAAATCTCCCAAGCTCATGGATTGGCAAAATTAATATCATGAACATGGCTATATTACTATAAAGAGTTATAGATTTAGCAGAGTCCCACTAAAATTCCAATGACATTCATCATAAAACTACAAAAGCTAATTCTAAAATTCATGTGGAAACACAAAAATCTGCGATGAGTCAAAGCATATAAGCAGAAAAATTAAAGATGGGGGTATATCAATACCTGATCTCAAATTATACTATAGACTATAGTGACAAGAACAGCATGGTACTCACACCGAAGTGCACACATCAAAGAACAGACTAGAGGAGAGGACCAGAAATAAATCCACATAACTAGCATCCTAATTTGTGACCAAGTTGTTGAGACTGACATTGGAAAAAAAGACAACCCTTCAACCAATAATGCTAGAGCAATGGATATCCATATTTAGAAAAATGAAATTAGATCCATGTCTTTCACTCAGAATAAAAGTCAACTCAAAATAGATGAAAAACTTTAAGTCATGTAACACTGAAATTGCTAGAGAAAATTCAGGGGAAATGCTTCAAGACATGGGTTTGGAGAAAATTTTCAAGAGGACTCTTGAATAGCACAGGGAATATCCTTAAGAACTGACAGATTGGATTACATGATATTAAATGGTTCCTGTGTGGTAAAAGAAGCAATCACCTGAGTGAAGACATAGCTAAGAGAAAATTATTTGCAACTACATATTAGATGGGGGTGGTGGTGTAAATATATAGAATACATAAAGAACTGTAAAATGTGAACATCAATCCTGAGTAGGCTGGATATATGCAGATGTTACAGGCTTTGAATAAAATGTACATGTTTGAATATGTGTAACCAATGATTACCTTTTTAAATGGTAGAGCTTAGGAGATCTAAAGAAAGAAGACCATATGAAATGAAGTATATTCCAGAGAACTGAGAAGGATTGGATGGAAGAATAAAAACTCTACAGGAATGTGTCTGCTCTATGGGAAGCTCCAGGAATATGGAGATTGAGTGATGAGGCTGTAGCAGATGATACAGCAGGTGAAGCATCTTTATGTCCCTGGAAGGTCAATTACACCAGAATATTTGGGAATAATACTTAAAGATTTTTGCCTACCACAGAATTTCAAACCTTACTTTAATAAGAAATTTAATATTGGATGTACCATGAAATAAAATACTCATATAAATCTTTAGGAGTTAATGCCTGTGTTGCTGTTAGCAAAATATTTGATAGAATCAACTAAATGCATCACAGGCTTATTTTGGATCTTATTTCAGAGAAATTTCTGTACATCCTAGTGGAGAAGCAGGAGAGCAAGAGAGGCTCACAGCAGCCTGAGTTATGTAGCAATGGTTGTTCTTATGGCATAGGCCAGGAAGTAGAGGAAGCAGATCATAACCAGGGGCAAACCTTCAAAGACCTACCACTAGTGACCTACTTTCATCATCAAGGCTCCATGTCTAGAAGACTCCAAACCCTTCAAAATAACGTGTCAATGTGGGAACTGAGCACTTGGCAGGAGGTGGTGGAGAGGTGGGGTGACATTTCACATTCAAACTGTAACAATGAGATGTCAACCTTCCTATTTGCCACTGGTTGGTTTGGGCCTCTCTGGACAAAGAAGAGTTTGTGTTCACCACCTTGTGTTCTTCAGAGTCTTTTGGTGGGCACTATCAATGAACTGTGGGCCTAAAGTAGTGTGTGAGCATGATGTCTCAGAGTATCTGAGCTCCCAGGAACGCCTGTTCTATAGAGAGAAATGGAACATGTAGTTCCATGCTGCATCTACACAGTAAATCATATCTTCTTAAAATGTGGCTCCACATATCAAACCTACTTAATCCTAAAAGATTGCCTTCAAACTGAAAATCATAAAGATAGACAAATTTTATGTATCAGGCTTCAGGCATCTGAGTGCCCAGTTACCAACCTTAGGTGATTTATATTATTATTGTTATTGTTATTGTTATTATTATTATTATTATTATTATTATTATTATTATTATTATTTTGCATGAAGATGGAAGCCTGATAGTAGACAGTGATCCAGCTTACTTTTGGACTTTTAAACCCCATTTTCCTACTAAGGAATGCACACATTCATTCTTGGAGCTTTGAAAATCAAGACAAACTAATTGAATCTGCCAAATGACCTAAAATATGACAAGACACAATGCAGAATCTGTTTGTTCTTATTAGTTAGACTGCCTATCCAGGTGAACTTTATGCCACACTGGGCCCAGCATGCACCATTATTAGCCTCATGGGGAAGTTTCATGCTTCATTTAAAAAGCAAAAGGAGACCAGACAGAAAAACAATACAAAAACAAACAGGGAAAGGAAGGTGGTGTGCTCATTTCACAAATAAATTGCATGAGATGTCTTAGTTCACTTATCTGGGCTCAGGGGAAGAACAGGTAAATCACTCCTAAAGAATATTTGCAGAGTACTAAGAGAAAGATGGACTCATAATCCATGGAAATAGAGTCTACGAGATTGATGTGGAGGCTTTTCCAGCTCCCCAACTTTCAACCACTGAGAAGTTCTTCTCCCATCTTAGCGATAGCCTGAGCCTTCTTTAGCGGTGATCCTTTGCTGGTATCTCAGGCAGCTTCCAGATTCTGTCTGGAATAGTGAAACTGTCCTTATGCCTGTGTCCCATTGCACATGCACAGTCTAGTCTCTCACATACACTGAAGAAGTAGTCCCTGTGAAAAACAGACTTCAGATACAAAGTAGGGCATGTGTGCATCTGTACACTGGGGTTTGAGGGTACATTGTTTTGATTATTTATAACCTTGAGTCCTTCTTTGTTTCCTGAATATGACAAATTATATTTCACCTGAAGCAGTCTCTTTTTCTAGCTGCACAACACACACACACACACAATACACACACACACATCTATACTCACCCTCCACACACAACACACATGCACAACATACATACACACCACACAGACACAGACACACAGACACACACACACACACACACACACACACACACACACACACATGCTCACATGCGCGCACACACACACACACACATAATATACATACACACACAGGCATACACACACCCATGCACACACTCCCACACCCCCCACACCCCCACACTCACAACACTCACTCACATGCACACACACACACACACACACACACACACACACACTCTTCAGCACTGGTCACTTGGTCACTTTTCATTCCAATACTATGGCTCACTCCTTATTTCCTCTATTCCACTGCCCTTTCACTTCTGATTTTTCATTCTTATAGCCTAGATCCCATCCAGATACCAACAATCTGTCCCTTATCAATCTATCTTATTCAGCTTCCCTCCTCTCCTGTGTTCATGCAGGCCCAATTTGTTCTTAATGTGAAAAATTCCTTAAAATGTCAGACACTGAGAGCAACAATTAATAAATGGGACCTCCTGAAAATGAGAAGCCTCTGCAAGGCAAAGGCCATGGTAAATAAGACAAAATGGCAGCCTACAGAATGGGAAAAGATCTTCACCAACTCTGCATCTGACAGAGGGCTGATCTCCAAATTATAAAAAGAACTCAAGAAATTAGATATCAAAATACAAAATAATCTGATTAAAAAATGGGGTACAGATCTAAACAGAGAGTTCTCAACAGAAAAATTTCAAATGGCTGAAAGACAAAGGATTGTTCAACATCCTTAGCCATGAGGGAAGTGCAAATCAAAACAACTCTGAGATACAGCCTTCCACCTGTCAGAATGGCTAAGATCAAAAACACTGATGACAGCTATGCTGGAGAGGATGTGGAACACTCCTCCATTGCTGGTGGGAGTGCAAACTTGTACAGCCACTTTGGAAATCAGTTTGGAGGTTTCTCAGAGAACTTGGAATCAGTCTACCTCATGATCCAGCAATACCATACTTGGTGGGCATATACCCAAAGAATGCACATTCATAACCACAATGACATTTGCTCAACTATGTTCATAGCATCATTATTTGTAATAGCCAGAACCCAGAAACAACCTAGTTGCTCCTTACCTGAAGAATAAATAAAGAAAATGTGGCACATATACACAATGGTGTATTACTCAGCTGTAAAAAACAATGATATCATGAATTTGCAGGCAAATGGATGGAACGAGAAAAAAAACCATCCTGAGTGAGGTAACCCAGACCCAAATAGACAAACACAGTGTGTATTTACTCATAAGTGGATATTAGATGTAAAGCAAAGGATAATCAGACTCCAACCCACAGCTCCAGAGATGCTAGGTAACAAAGAGAGACATGATGGATCCCCTTAGGAAGAGGAAATAGGTAGAGCTCTCCTGGGTAAATTGAGAGCGTGGGGTGGGGAGGGGCGGAGGTAGAGGGAGGTGGCAAGAGAACAGGATAGTCAAGTTGGGGGAGGGACAGAGAGGGAGAGCAAGAAAGGTGATATCTTGATAGAGGGATACTTTATGGGGTCTGGGAGAAACCTGGTGCTAGGAAAATTCCCAGGGATCCACAAGGATGACCCCAGCTAAGACTCTGAGCAATAGTGGAGAGGGTCCTTGAACTGGCCTTCCCCTATAATCAGATCATTGAGTACACTAATTGTCATCATAAAACCTTTATCCAGTAACTGATGGAAGCAGATGCAGAGATCCACAGCCAAGCACTGGGCCGAGCTCCTGGAGTCCAGTTGAAGAGAGGGTGGAGGGATTATATGAGCTAAGGGATCAAGATTATGACTGGGAAACCCACAGAGACAGCTGATCCAAGCTAGTTGGAGCTCACTGACTCTGGACTCTGGGGAGCATGAATGGGACCAAACTAGACCCTCAGAATGTGGATGACAGTTGTGTGGCTTGGGCACTATGTGGGGCCACTGACTGTGGGACCAGGATTTATCCCTTGTACATGAGTTGGCTTTTTGGAGCCCATTCTCTATGGAGGGATATCTTGCTCAGCCTTGATACAGGGGTGGGGGTGGGATGGGGGTGGGATGGGGGTGGGATGGGGGTGGGATGGGGGTGGAGCTTGGTCCTGACTCAACTGATATGCCAGACTTTTTTGACTTACCATGAGAGGCCTTACCCTTTTGGGGGAGTGGATGGGGGGATGGGGTAGAGGGAAGGTGGAAGGTGAGAGGGAGGAGGGGAAGGAGGGGGAACTGTGTATGTAAAATAGAAAAAAAAAAACTTAGAAAAAAGTCTCACACCCATTGCTCCTTCCTGTTTGCCCTTTCTTCCCCAGACTTCTCTTATGACCTCTATTGGCTCTTATTGAGTTTTTCTGGTCCCAATACACTACCAGATCAAGGAGCTTCTCATGCAAAGGATTCTTACAAAAGAAATCAGAGCCCCATACAAGGAAAAATCCCATGGGAAAAGCCTAACAGTGCCCACATAAAAGTTTATGTAACTCCCAGGGGGTGATGGCCTTATTATTAGGAACTAGAGGTTTTATATTATGTGAAAGGAGGAGACTTCTTAGTGAGCTAGCTTTCAGTTTTGTGCAAAGTCATTCCCACAAGATTGAAATATAGTATCTCCAGGTCCAATTTAATCTCTATTAGGCACTCAATGGCTAAATTAAGAACTTTATGGATACCTAATTTAGATAAACCTTTAACTATTAACCTCCAATAATGTCATCATTTCAGTGAGTAGAAAAGAAAACATCTGGGTGAGTTCAATTAGCCAAGGGCGTGGATGTGGAGGTGGCTGCAGAGCCTGTGCATTCTAATTGCGTCTCATTGACCTTGCTGGGAGATTTCATCCATGCAAGAGGCTCCCCGTTGTCATGGCACCCCAAAGTGGACAGACTCTGCTTTGTGTACAGAGCTTTTCTGGGGGCTTTCCATGTTGTCTGATACACAGGTGAAGGGGGCCCCCTCTCAGTTGTGACAAAGGAATTCTTTATGCCTGGTGTTAATTCTGAGTAAGAGACTCATTAATTTTCCTGCTCTTTAGGATTTAGAATAAACCATTTTTTTGTCCATTATTATTCTTTATGTGAAAGACTTCAATCATTTTTTTAAAGATAATTATTTGGGTGTTTGCCTACTTTCCGTTCTGTGGCCTCAGTGACCTTGCTCTCTTCAGCAGCTGTGGCTGAGGTTTGTGTTCTAGGAGGCTTGAACACTGCATAAGTACCTGTGGGACAGGAGAGTATGCATTCTTTCTCCTCACTTTTCCCACTTTTGGGGGTTATTCAGGATCAATGGTCTCACTTTGACCTCACAGTGTAGCACATTCCTATCAGTCTCTTTAACTTATAACTCATTATACCAACACCTACCTTTTGACAGTTTTTTCACTGAGTATGTCTGGTTCTTAGCATGTGACTATGATCAAAAAGCCAAAGAAACAGGAATTGGCTATTTTACATTATTTTCTCTAGAAGAAAATTCCAAGATGGGAATCTGGATATATGGAGCTCTATCTGGAGATGGTGATGGGAGACACTGGTGGGAGAAAATTCCAAGATGGCAATCTGGATATAGGGAGCTCTATTCTGGAGGTGGTGATGGGAGACACTGGTGGGAGAAAATTCCAAGATGGCAATCTGGATATAGGGAGCTCTATTCTGGAGGTGGTGATGGGAGACACTGGTGGGAGAAAATTCCAAGATGGCAATCTGGATATAGGGAGCTCTATTCTGGAGGTGGTGATGACAGACATTGGTGAGAGTACAGAAAGGTATTGAAGAGGAGACAGACGCCCATTCAGAAATCTGGTTCCTGGGGCTTTGGAGAACTATATACAATTTGCCCTGGAGTTGTTCTAACCCAGAAGCCAGGAATTTGAGTGGTTATCTACCTCTCATTCTTCATTAGTTGAAGATAACTGCCAGAGGTGGGAAATTTCAACCTCTGACACCTTTAGCTTGCTATTCAATCATGTCCAAATTCACTCACTAAAAGTGTTTGTAGATGGAGGCTTCTGGGTGCAGGGTTTGGTAAGTATTGAAGAAGCTGATAGTGTCTTCTACCTGCTGTCATGAGACTGCTTACAGGAACTCATGACATAGATTTATGCAGGCATGAATAGATGGCTCAGCAGGTAGGAGCACATACTATTTAAGTAGAGGACCCTGGTTTGGTTCCTAGTACCCACACCAGACAGTTTATAACTGATTGTAACCCCAGTTCCAGAGAACCCAACACCCTATGGCTTCCACAGGCACTTGCACACATGTAGCATGAATAAACTCACACAGACACACAGACACAGACACAGACACACAGACACACACACATATAAATAAAAAAATAAATCTTTGAAAAGATTTGTGCTCAAATAAAATTTGAAAAATATTATCCTTGTGTTTTGAGGCACCTCAGCATCTTATTAATAAAGGTTGTTTCCCTAGCCTGGGCCAGGGAAAAGTAAAATAAGCCTAATATGTTCAGCAATGAATGAGTATTTTCTAGAAATAGTTCACAATTATTTGTGTTTCAGGTGATACTTAGTAGTATTGTCTAAAATGCTTTATGAAATAATAAGCTAATGATATAAATGTTTCTCTTAATATGAAAGAAAGTGAACTGTATATTAGTGGGGATCCATGAATGGGATGCATCCCCAGGAAAAGGGGAAAACTTCAGCACTGAGTTTTACATTCAGAACAGTTGTCATGAAACTTAAGCGTTCTGTTGATATGTGTCTAGTTTGTCCCTCAAGGCTTATGTGGCAAAAACTAGGTTCTCAGTGTGGCAATGTTAAGAAGTGGTGGGACCCTGAGGAGGTGGGGCCTGTGGGAGGTCAGTGGGTCTTTTTTTTTTTTTAACTAATAATTTATTTTAGGTGTATGGGTGTTTTGCCTGAATGTATGCCTGTGAATCATGTTTATGGCTGGTGTTCTCAGAGGCAAGAAGAGGGTATCCCATCCCCTGCGACTGGAGTTACAAACAGTTGTGGGCCATCATGTGACTGCTGAGAATCAAACCTGAGTCCTGTGGAAGAGCAGCTGATGCTTTTAACTCCAGATCCATCTCCCCAGCTTAAGGTCATTGGATCTTTTGGGGTATGCTGTTGAATAGGATTACTGTTCTTCTTATGGGCATAAGCTTTGTTCTAGGTTCCTGCTTGTGTTATATCCTCTCCTTCATCCATTCTCTCATCTACTAAAAGGTACTCTCCAGAGTCAAATGGATGCTGGGGCCACACTTTTGGACCACCAGAACTATGACTTAATTACTATCTTTTCATTAGAAAGTACTCAGCTTCAGGTACTTCATTATAACAGCAGAATATGGAGTTGTTAGTTCATTCACAGGACCATACAAAGTTCCAAGTCTGAGCTAACTTAGATCAGACTCCTAGGTCAACACAAAGAGGGAACACATCTGAAAAGGAAGGAATGCACATGTATGGAAAGGTCATGCTTATGTGTGGAGGGACATGGAAGGATGGAGAGGGTTAAACTTACTGGAGAGAACACATGTTCATAAGGAAAGGAGCTGCAGTGATGGGCAAAGAGCTGAGTACGTATGCAGTTATGTGAAGACACACAGCCCAATCAGAAGTCCTTTTTCTTCCATATCTCAGAAGGATGGGAAATTTTGGGCATTTTGCTTATGAAGATAGAGAAATCTTACTCAGATTTTTCTATGAATGATTCTGGATTTTTTGTTTTTAGATTTAGCTATTTAATAAGGGTCAGATGTATGAAAAATAACACAAAATAAGAGAGTTTGAGTTACAGAAAATGGTAGAACCAAGGTCAAGGCTCCAAATGCTGAACTCCAGGGTAATAATTGTCAGGTGCCTGGCCTGAAGGCAGACCAGCCTTAGCCTTTATCAAAGTCAGAGTCTCTGCCACTGCCAAATACCAAATTTTGGTTTAATTTATGCTGGTTGAAAAGTCTTCAACTTTCTTACCTAACTGTGAACACTATGACCTAATAATAATGACTGGCCTGACAAGATATGCCTATTGGTGCAATAGCATCATGAATCTCATGATGGCAATCAATAGCTTTCTGATTGGATTTAAGATTGCTCCACAGGAGAGAACACATACCTGGTATTATAAACCTGTGGCAGGGGAGGTTTTATGCCCTAGGGGAGAATGCAATACTGTTATTTTGCTAAATGGACATAGGATCAAATTGCCCTCTAAGTATTTAGCCTTGTACACATAGATTAGTGCACTGCTTATCAGAAAACCTTCTTATTGCAGTAGATGGTGATTAACACCAGTGTGGAGAATAAGAGACTGTGGTAACTCCCAAAGGTGACATCATGAAAGAGAAGACAGGAATATTGCAAGAGTCAGATGTTTTGGAGGACCGGAGAGTTATACCTTTCAGACACAATGGGGCCCTTGTACTCACAAACTCATAGCAGCTCTGGGTGCCTGCACAAGGTCAATACTCACATAGGAAAGAATGAAGTGTGGCTTTTACCAAATGCTATATGCAAAATTACTTGAAAATGGAAACAAATCCTCAAATTAAGAGCCCCCAAATAACACAGTTTTAGAAGAAAGCATGATAAACACTTCATGGCATTGAATTAGACAGTGGTTTCCTAGATGAGATACCAAAAAGCATAGAACATGAAAGAAAAAAAAAATGAGCCTCATCAAAATGAAAAATAAAGCACAGAAGAGACTTGTAAAGCATGTATTTGATGGACGATTAATATCAACCCTAGGCAAAGCATTCCTACAACTGACCACAAAAGATGCAACAGCCAATAAGAACTAAACCCGAAGAACGGGGACTGGAGAGATGTTTCATTGGTTAGAGCATGCATTGCTCTTTCAGAGGCTCTGAATTCAGTTCCCAGCACCCATTTGAGGTGGCTGGCTCACAGTCACCTGTAAATCAAACTCTAGGGATCTGATGCCCTCTTATGGCCTCTGATGGCACATTCATTTTATATAGGGACACACACACACAGGCAGACAGACAGACACACACACACACAAATAGGGACACACATACATACATACATACATACATACATACATACATACATACATACACACACACACACACAAATGATAAAATGGCAGGAAAAAGTGACAGGCTCTAAGAGCAGTTTCTTCTTATCTTTTAAGAATAGCAAAAGGTCAGACCATGTCATTTGACTGTATTGAGATGGGGCAAACCTCCAGAGAAAGCTGTAAGTAAGCTCAATCATATGAAGTGAGTTTGCTCACAAAACAGAGGACTAGAATTAGGTAGATTTAGGGCTCCCTCCCCATGAAAAGACTTCATACATTGTTCCTAAACAGTAAAGTGTTCACAGGTGCAAGCCATGCACAAGCAGCACCAGTTCCTCCTTGCACATCTATGCAGTCAGCAGATGGTGGTTAGAAAGGGCTGCAGGTGAGAAGACAGTGAGCTATTAGAAAAAAAAAAAACCACAACTAAAAAACAGATGGTTCCCTGTTCTTTTGCCAGATGCAAACCAAGTACCACCTGGAAGAACTTTAATCATTTGATATGTATTTAAAAATAGTCACTGCCTGAATTTAAAATGTTAATTTATAATGATTATGATGAAGACAATAATTAGGAAAGATAGTTTTATTAACTTAGGGTGCTAGATAATTCAGACGATGATCTCACTGAATTACTGGTGTATCTATAGATTAATCAGATAGACCTGAGAAGGCAAAAAAAAGTTTAAAAAAGACAACAGAAGTCACGGTTGAGTCATAATGTATAACTCAAAACAGACATTTGGAAAGTAAGCTTCAAATGGTGTTTCATTTGAGCTTGGGATGTTTCTATTTCTTTTTCTACAAAAGGTTTAGGTGATGTACACAGTGCTTAAAAACACTGGGAAAGTGTTCCTCTGGAGAGTGTTAGTTTTCCAAATTTTATAATACTACAACTAATTCTGAAGGGATTAACCCATTTGTGATGACCACTCCCAAATTTCTTAGTTAGATATATACCCACTTCTAAATCATGTGATTGTAGACTTACTTTTTGTGTTAAAGAATTTACTGAAAAAAAGATTTTTTTTGGTAAGTGTAAACAATTACCTCTTTCTGGCCTGGCCCTCTCTCATCATAATACAAATATGTCTTATATGAATATAAACAAAATGACATAATCATAGGCAAATAATTTATCTTACTTAAATGTATATGTTCTGCTTCACATATTGACCAAGTCAATCATGAAAGAATAGTTTGAAAGCCTTATATGATATTCAGAATATATATATAATTTGGTTATAATTATTTGTATACTTTCTGGGCAAATCATAGTGATCCTACATAAAGAGATCCTTCCATGTATAACTAAGTATTTCAAATCAATGATACTTACAGTCTTATCTAATTTCACCACTGGTCCTGGCTAAAGAGAAAGCTTAGAAAAATTTTCAGATCTTGTCTACAAGTAATAATAGTAACCAATGTAATTTCTTGTACTGGTGTTAAACAATACCAGGACCATAACTTCACTACTTTCTCCAGGAAATATCTGTACCTGCAAGATGAGCCCATGAACCAACTAAATAGCTTACTTATCAACAAGAACACCTTGCTATGAGGATTCATTTCCAGACCATAGCTGTGCTTAGTAATCTGAAACATCATGAACACCCCATTCAGTTCTCTACTTTCAAGACCTGCCTTAATGTCTACCATTGCAGGCTCCAAATCTTATAAATAACCCTAGAATGTACACTTTGAGACATGCTAAGACTCAACCAAATGAACATTGCTTTCTCCCTGCTCTGAGAAGCCTAATAACCTTGACTGTCCACCAGAAGATCATTTAATTATCTTCTTGAAGGAGTTCACAGTTGGCACTGTCAATCACCAAAATGAATTCAGAATCTAGAGGGGTTGATCAGAAGGTCACCAAGGTCACAAATGGTCCTTTCTTGCCTCCTTCCACGCCTAAACATGTATTTATTTAACCTTTTACTTAGGATAAAATGAAATATTGAGATCTTTGGACTGCCTGAGGAAAGATCAATTCTTTTTATTGGGAAGAGATTACATTTCTTGATCTCCTGGGACAGATCTTCATAATAAACAACACACTGTGCCTGAATAAAGTCAATGAAAACTACTACAAACTATTTTTGGAAAATAATTTTCTAGGTAACTAAATAAAAATATTAAAGACCATGCAGGCTAATGAAATTGTGGAAAGCACAATATAGCAGAGACAGCATGCCCTCAGAAGCCCAATCCTGGAAGGATTTGGGGGTAACTGACATGAGCAATCCTAGCCTTCAGCTGATGTCTCATACTGCATTCTCTTTTCTGATTCTGCCCACTGAAAGCTTCCTTCCATCTGTGGAATGGGAGACACCTCATAAAACCCACATATAAAAGGCATCTCACAACCTTCTGGGTATCTGTCTTGCCTCCAATGCATTTGTACTGATATCTCTAAAAGGCTGTGTAAGAAGAGCAGCAGATGTGTACGTTCAAATTTCCTGCAACTCCCCATCTGCACAACAGTCACTTCATTTGAAATGTAAATAAAGTTGCACTAGGAAATAAGCCTCTTGAGTCCCAGACAAATTCATCTTTTGTGCAACTTAGTGATCAGTTACCTTCTATGAACTTAAGCTTCTTTGCTTTGCATTGTTTTTGAGCATCAAGAGTCCGAGAAGAGAGCCAGAAAGTCAGTCTCCCATTCAAGGCCTGATCGTGGCTCCATCTTTGCCCACTGTCTCTGAGATATGCTTTGCTACAATGAGGCAGAGGTCATCTTTAATGGATGAACCTTCTACCACTTATATTTTGATAACTCTTTGCTCTTTCTGTCATGAAGCCTTCCAGTCCTAGGACACCACCTTCTTTACTGACCTTTCTAGTTTCTTGCATTGCTGACTGTCTTTATAGGTACCTAGTCCTCCTGAAATTCAGTTATCCATTTTCTATAATTATGTAAGGCCGGATTTTATCCAGGATATGGGGTGGATTGGGTGTCCTTCCAAAAGCATGTGTTGAATCTGTAACTCCAAGCAACTTAGAATGTGACTGCACTTGGAAGTAGGTTCTGCATAAGAGGATTAAATTAATATTCAGTCATCTGTGTATTTCCTAATCAAATATGACAGGTCATTTCAGAAGAAAAGGACATTTGCAGGAACAGATAGTAAGAATATTTAAGACAGAAAGTGCTGTGAAGTCACCAAGAAAGCAATGTTATCTACCAACCAAGAAAAGACGCACAGGAGTACTCAATTCTATTCTGATACTTTGATTACAGAATTTTAGTCTGCAGAGATATGTGACACAAACATATGTCATTAAGATGCTCAATCTAGTGTTTTGTTTTATCAGCCTTACTTGACTAATACAGTCCAAGAAGACTTTTGTGAATGGAGTCTACTCCTAGATTTTGTCAGTTACCTGTGTGTGTGTGTGTGTGTGTGTGTGTGTGTGTGTGTGTGTGTGTGTGTGTGTGTAGGCCAGAAGACAACTTCAGATATCCTCCTCTAGAGCTGTATGCCTTGTATTTTGAGATAGGGTCTCTCCTTGGCTTGATTTCACCAATTTGACTAGGCTGGCTGGTCATCAAGCCCCAGGGATCAACCTGTTTCTGCCTCAGTGCTGGCAAGTGAATGCCACTGTGTCTGACTTTTATATGGGTTCTGGAGGACAAACTCAAGCTCAAGTCTCATACTTGTGTGGCAAGCATTTTATTGGCTGAGGCATCTCCCCAGCCCTTGGTTATTTACTCTTTCTCTCTTTTTCTCTTCCTCTCCATCTCTGTCTCTCTGTCTCTGTCTCTCTCTCCCTCTCAAACAGGCAGTATGTATGACAGTGCCATAGTCATTGTGATCTTTTGAATAACAGGCATACCTTTAAAAAAATTTTTTTTTGCTTACTTATGGAGACTCTAAATGCTTTGCAAAGTCAGCTTCCCATAGATATGTTTTCAAAAGACTTATTCCTGGTATATTACCCAAGTAAGAACTTTGTGCTTAGTGTTTCTGGTAGCATGTTCTTCTCAGGTCTTACTGAACATTCAGTTTAGTTTCCCATCAATTGACATCCCAACTTTATTAGTCCCTCATCTCCATGCTTAGTTCTTTAATTGGTGTATGGATACTGACTTCCTCACTTTTCTGCCTGCCCTTCACTCTATTAGCTAATAACATATTAGTTCTTAAATAACTAGAGCTGTTGTCATCTAAAAGGACGCAACAATGAGATGTCATCCAGGAATATACATAATTATCCCCTAATGTACTTTTTTTTTTTTTTTGTACTCAGTTTACTTGAATTTCGTATTCAGTTTGTTTAAAGTAGGATAGACAAAAACAAAATACACAGTGGATCAAACATGGTGGAAAAAAAGCAATTTTGTGTACAATATGCTGACAGATTTTTATGGCCATATTTAAATGCTAATTTAGATAGTATATATTCTGTTGTTTTTGTTCATCTTTACTAAGATGAGAGAAGTGGGTTGTTTGACCCAATTGAATTAAGTTCTTTAAAAATGCGTCCCTGCTTCATGTCCTGGCTGAGAATGTGAGGGAATAATTTCAGCTACAATTTTACAATTTAGACCTTGACAAAGGACTGTTATACCAATGACATCATGAAAAATGCCTTCAAACCAATTTATTTCTGTGTCATCATTGCTCCTGGTCACGTTAGCTCCTGGAGGTCATTCTCCATTTCAGATAACCTGTCCCATTGTCTTTACAAGTACACGTGTACTTGTCAAGCCTGTAGTCCTGATGTTTGGCTCAGAAAATATGGTCATTGTAATTATAGTTCTTCCCAGGGTCGAGGAAATGAGAGTCTGACTCATAATCCTTTTATCATTGAGGTGGGTGATTTATTTCTTACCAAATGAGAATAGAGAAATTTCAAGGGCGATTTATCTAATTCTTTTTCCACATAGAATTTTTTTTAAAAAGAAACTTGCTCCAATCAGAAAAAGCTTGTTTCCAAGAAAGATTCTCTAACGATACTGATTTCTGGTACCTTTTCTGGCCTCTGATAGACCTTAAATGAGTGTCCCGATGAAGCAGAAGGTGTGTTTCTGAATCTCCCCCATCGTCCCAGATAGCATCAGATATTATTTTGAAGTTGTTTTAATGATTATTTTGTTCTCAGGTTTCTCTTTTCCAAAGCCAAATGAATAAGGTATGCTTTCATCTTCTCTTTCTGACCTTTTGTGCCATAACTACTGTTCTCTTTGATGCTGCCTATGTGGGTGTCTACGCTCCCTGTACTAGGTACCTTACTGTTGCCTTCACCCAAAGCCCACCTGTATCTACCCTCTGGGTCTGCTTGCTCACTGCTGTTGGTTCCTGTGAAACTCTTTGGTGAAGAGAAGCTTAAGGAGAGAAGTAATGGTGACAATAAACACACTTTAAATTGTTTGAATATAAAAAAATGCTCCCATAGGCTCTTGTGTGTTTGAACATTTGGTCACCAGGTGCTGGCACTGTTTTTGGAGATTGTGGACCCTGTGGGCATGAGGCCATAGAAATGGAGCTTTAAAGTTCTAAGCCAGCTCAGCTACTCTCAGAGTGTTCCCTGCCATCTCATCAGCTCAGTTACACTGCAAGGTTCCTGTAAACCTAACTATTCCAGATGTCCCAGTGGCCATTTCTCCCCACCAATAAGGACTATAACCCTAAGAAACAGGAGTACAAACCAATCCTTGTTACCTGTGTTGTTTCTGTTGGATGGCCTGCCACAGCAAGGAGAGAATCTAATACTTTGTAATTGGATCTGGATGGAAGGTGTCAGGTTCATTGTTACCTACCACCTACTGTGTCTTGACCAAAAAGAGTCACCCCAGGGTGAATATGACAATCTACAGAATGGGATGAGGTTTGCGTGCCTGAGAATTACCTAATATATATGTGTGTTTATGTACAATTATGAATTAAATAATATATAATCATGAATATTTTAAAATGAAGATAAAACCATATAGCAGGCTCCTGAAGGCTCCTGAGCATTTCTATATCATGCAATTTGAGGCAGTAAGTTGTGTGAAGATAGAGAAGGACCTGAGTGAATGCAGTGACTGGGAGTTAGTGGAGCCTTGGCAGTTCATGAACCATGGATATGATCTCTGCCCACTGTTGCTAAGCAGGGTCATTGGTAGAAGGAGGGAGATGCTACCAAGTTTCTGATCTCTGTGGGTACAGTACCAGGATCACAGCTGTTTTCCTCTCTGGCTATCCACGAAATTTTCTGGCTATCTTTTCTTTAGCTCTCCTCACCTATATAAAATCCTTCCTTTGTGTACCCACCTTGCCAAATGGAGAACTTCCCACCACTCATCTCCATAGAGTTCTCAAGTCAGTGTCTTGCTCATCGATGATATTCAGAAACATTAGGCCTGGGGATGTAGTTCAGTGTTATAGCACTTGTCTACCATGCATGAGGCCCTGGGTTCCATTCTAAACACCACAAAAAGAAAACTAATTTTAAAAAAGTTGAAAAAAATTAAGAGCTGTTCAGTGTGTGACTTAGTGGAGGGGCATTTTTATGTTGTGATTAGTGGCACATATGGAAGTCTCAGCAGGTTTAATGTTACTTGTTCTGACACTAACCCAGAAATGACAACTGCATGCTCACAGTATGAGAACTGGCTCTCTGCAACTTCTAGCAAGGCCTTTCCCAAGGTTGCTATTGTACTCTGAAAAAACAGTTATGACAATGCTGTCTGCATAGGTTAGTGATCTGAGCTTTTCTACAATGGCTGGTTCCATTTGAGCCCCTCAAAAACTGTGTAGAGTGGGTACAAATGCTTTTATTATTATTTTATTATTTATTTTTATTTCACAATGAAAAAGCTATAGTAACACTGAGCTGAGTGCAGTAAGCAAATGTGGGGCTGAGTCTACTCTCCAGCCTCCCAGAATCACATTTCCTGTTTATACAGTTTGTGCTAACATTCCTTTAATGGTCAATTGTGGATCTTTTCCCCACTGGTAATGTTTAAGGAGAGAATTTCCTGTCTTCCTCAGGTTTGTTAAAGCCTCCTGGGGAACATGAAGAAGAAAATGACATTCAAACATTTTTTCCAATTTAAAGTCATCTTTCCTCAGAGGTGAACTTTGGGGCCTTTCTGGAAGGCAGCCAGTGTGAGCAGCAATGCTTGATTCACACATCTCCACAGGGAAGCCTGTTAGCTAGAGGGAGAAAAGGCTGCCCTCAGCCTTCACTGGTCTCCTGTGAGCAAAGCAAGTTGGGGTCTTGAACCCAATGAGATGGCACAGCAAGAGAGAGCATCTGGTTCTTTGGGAGATGCGGGACTCTTCTTCACCATCAATGTTCCCTCTAGCCTAGCATGAGGAAGCCCAATGCTGAAGGTCGTGGATTCAGGTAACTTTCTTCCATTTAGCTTTACTTTCCTCAAGTGTGAATAATCAGTTTTTTAGGGATTCAAGTTTGGGACGAAATGAGGTAGACTACATAAAGCATCTTGCCTAATGCCTGGCTGAGAAAGCAAACTGCTCTTCAGAGTCTTGTGTGCTTCCTGTGCTCAGGTACCTGCCTACATAAAGAAAATGCCCTCCTAGTTGTTCACCTCTGCCTGAGGATGTGCTCTGTCACCGTTGTCCCACATGTAGGAACGAGTCATGTTTACTAAATGTCTTCCTCAGTCTAGGGGCACTATGAGTTATGTTCGCTGCTTGGATCTGTGCTATCTGACTACAGAAACATCTCTCTGCTCTGGGGCTTTGTTTGATCACTGCTATACCAGTTTTGCCCACCAGCTAGAGTCTGAATCATATCCTTGAGGTGATGACAATTTTCTTTTATGAACTCTCAGTTGACTTTGGGAAAACAGAAGATAAATTTGTCTTGGTCTTGGCAACATGAGCTTTCTTGTGGTTGGGTGTAGTTGGAGACCTTCTCTCCAGCCCCTGCCCAAGCCCTGTTAGTCCGACAACCCACTTATAAAATAAACACACAGATGTTTATATTATTTAAACTGCTTGGTCATTAGCTCAGGCCTATCATTGTCTAGCTCTTACTCTTATATTTAGCCCATTTCTATTAATCTATACTTTGCCATGTGGCTGGTGGCTTACCAGTACCTTTTATTTTTCTTGTCATGGCCGCGGCTGGTGGTGTCTCCTGCCCCAGCCTTCACTTCCCAGAATTTTCTTTTCCTTGTCCTGCCTACCCTATCCTTCCTGCCTGGCTACTGGCCAATCAACACTTTATATATTTTAACCAATCAGAGCAACACATTTGACATACAGAACATCCCACAACAGTTGGGATCAGGAGGCATAAGGGAGGGGTTAATTCAAGACATTGTAGATCTTGAACCCACAGAAACTTGGGGCTCAGGTGGTAGCATATGAGTGACAGAGTAGGGGTGGATTTTGACAAAAGCCCAAATTCTTTCATTTTTATTCTTTTTTAAAGTTTTATAGTATTAGGGATTGACCTTAAACCAGTTGTGTGTGCTAGCCAAATGTTTTCCCTACTGTGTTCTATCTCCAGCTTTCTCTCTGCTATTTGTATCAGGGTCTTGCTAAAGTGACCAGGCTAGTCAGAGCCTGTTTTTCTGCCTGGGCAGTCATTGAACTTGTGGTCTTCTTTTGGCCTCCTGGGCGACTGGGATTATGGGCTTGTACCAAAGGCCAATATCTAAGTTATATTAAAGAACTCACTTTAGGTGCAGGGGTGTAGATACAGCTTCCTGGCTGCTACTGTTAATGTCCCCAGGCAGGTCCTTTGCTTGACCTCTGACTTTCTACCATGACACCTACAGATCCCCATGCCTGGTTGCTTTGTGGACCTCAGAGGAAGCTGCAATTCAGAGGCCTCAGAGACAGAACGCTGCTTTATAGCCTCTGATGAATGGAAACAGATGTTTCAGATGGATTGTCTTCCTCTAGGTCTCACACAGGTTAGGGAAATGCTGGGTAGTCTTCAATGTGGTTGTCTTGGGATTTTCACATTATTTTCAATCATGTTTTTCTCTTATGTGCACATTGTTATCTAAATATGTCTAATTCCTCTGAAAGCACCTTACACATGGACAACTAGATCTTTGAGCTCTTGGGTGGGAGGGGCAAGAAGCAATTATATATTAGTGGTTAGGCTAAGTTTTCCAATTATCCTATTCTTAATGGAATACCATTCTCAGCATATGGGAGGAATGGCACTTTGCTAATAATAATAAAAAATAATAATGATAGGGACAGAAGCCTGGAGCTACATTCACAGTCTAAATACATAAGGATAAACACATTGCACACATGTTTTTGAGACAGAGTTATTTATGTAGCTCATGTTTGTCTTAAACTCAGTGATTCTTCTGCATCAGACTTCAGAGTGCTGGCATAACAGGTATGCACCACCAGCCTGGTGTTTTCCTTATGTGCTCTTCAAGGCTCCATCGTGATGATTGAAATTCCCACATTCAAACTTACTAGGTGTTTCTGGTATTGTGTCCAGGAAAGTCCTAAATGGAAGGTTTGTTTTTCTGCGAAGGACTAATACCTTGTGGGTATTTTCATCCTTCTGACATCATGACAGCCATTGCCATTTACAAAATTCAACCTTCAGAATTGCACAGTTGGGCTACAAAAACAGTGAATTGTAGAAAAATCTCTAATTTTATTATATTAGTTTTGGAGGGTGCCTGGGTCTTTGTAAAACAAACTGAGCCTAAGTAAAAGCAGATTTAAGTGTAGCCAAGAGTATGGACCTCAGAACAGTGGGCAAACATTTGAAAAGTATAAGGATGGAATTCTGCAGATGTGTTTCATGTCATTCTGAAGAAAGGTTTCAGTTTATCCTTTTTGAAGAATGGGTCTTGACTAGGTGACTCCGTTTCTTTGGTTTCAAATCTATATTCTTCACTTCCCCTCTCTTCCTGCCTTTCCCTGCAGCACTTTGATGGATTCTTATAAACTAGGAGAGAGACTTCCTGGCTTATATCTACCATATAAAGTTACAGTACTTTCACTTCTCTCAGAGATGTTGGTATCTGTCTTTAACACTGTAAGTGCTTATCAATTTAGCTCTCAACGAAATCCAGCAAGAACACATGTTTAAAATCCTTACTGTTTCTTCAAGCCTCTGTCAAGTCTTCAAAGCAAATTATCTACTGGACAGAACCCAAAGTGGGGAAAGGCCCAGTTGGGTTTTCAGGAACTAATTAAGGTACTGCACAGTTTCACGGGAAATACCTTCCCCTGCCTCCTTTCCCTAGTTCCTTGGAAATGAGACCAAGGTTGGAAAGCAGATCGGATACTAGTTCCAACTGTGGTTTTGTTTGGGCTGTGTTGACATATTAAAGCCCCATTGCTTCAATTGCTGGCATCAGAGCAAGATGGAAGCTTAGGGACAGGCCAAAAGTGACAAGTACAAAAGGCACCGTGCCACCTCTGTGTGAGAATTTAATTCACTGCTGAAACTGTGCCCAGCAAAACCTGCAAAATGTTGGCTATTAACTGGTCAATTTTATTCCCAGAGGCATAGAAGGCACACACACACACACACACACACACACACACACACACACACCCCTCAACATGAGTAATGTAAAGCATTCCCAGTGTAACTCTGGCACTCCACTCTCTGGGAAAATAAAAATAAATGTTTATGCTGGCAGATTGTAAAATCTCCTACTACTTCCTTTATTCCATCTTGTGCTTTTAAATAGAACACATTAAGCTCGCCAGGGGAAGCTAGGTCTGACACAGCACTGTGTCCCTCTTCATAAAATGAAAGCAATCTGTCTGACGAGGACATTGAGGACCAGTAATTTACTACCTCAGCTGTAATTTTAAATGCTCCCCACTGCAGGGATTGATGCTTTCTTCCTATAATTATAGTGGAATCAAAAGACTAGCACACTAATGCATGGAGCTACTATGCCAGCTCTTTTTAATGGTAGCTTCTCAGCCAATATGTTTTTAATATGTCATCCATGCAAGGTTGTCTGGATTAATCCTGTCCTTTTCTTCCTGCTTATTTTTTTTTAACTAAAAGTAATATTATTACTTAGATTTTTTATGTGGAAAAGAAAAATAGCCATAAATTTAAAAAGTCAATCCTAGTTTCCTGGTTAGTCTGCTATAGAATATCATTTTGAGACTAACATCCACAAGGGAATATCAAGGACTACTTGAGATGGGAACAGCAACCTCAAGAAGGTCAGGTGCACACTGAAGGTACACTACCCATCCTGGTCTCTGAAAAGGGCAGCCTTGTTTCTTTGGAAAATATCTCTTTTCCATGATATGGAACCCATGTGTTTTTTTGTAACACAATCTTATCCCATTCACTGTTTGCTTGTCTATATCATTAATCATGGCATAGTCACATTTATGTTACTAGGTTATGGAGAACAGTACCCTAACACCATGCATACTCTAAATACTGTGCATACCCTGTAATCTCCATGATTAAGTAGATAGTAGCCAACTTCCATTCAATAGAAAATTCAAGAGAGACCTGCAACTGTGTCCATAGCCTGGTTTGGGATAATTGAGACTTGGAGACCTGTTTCTCACTTCCCTAGCCCATCTTGCTATAGGACAAAAGATCTTTTTATGCTGTGTAGCAGGCTCAGTTGGTAAAATGATTGCTTTGTAAGCATGAAGACCTGAGTTTGATCTCTAGAACATGTATAGAAAGTCAGACATGGTGGTAAATGATTGCAATCCCAGCAATGGCAAGATGGAAATTAGAAACTTACTTGTTGAAGTTCTGAGCTAGTTAGAGAACGTCTCAAAAAATAGAAGTTGCTTAAGAAGCAAAACTTGAGGTTGTTCTTGGGTGTACACACACACACACACACACACACACACACACACACACACACACCATGCACACATGAATGCATGCAGAGTTGCTCACCTGTATCTCCCCATCCCACACCACATCACCTGCACAAAGAGTATCTTTTACCCTGACAGACATGGCAGCCACGTGAATGGTAAAGTTGATGCTGCTAAAATGATACTACAATGATTGTAGACAGTAATAGCCCATGTCTAAGCTAGACCATTTTATACTTCCTGAATTACTGAATATGAGGTCTGGGAAAAGCCTGCTGAGATTTTGTTACTCTTCAGATGAGAACACTGTACATCAGAAGGCTGGAGCCACTTGCCTACATGACACAACTGGGCTGATCACCTGATCATTGGTTCATGTACATTCCACTATGGTGACACTCTCACCACTTATTGGTCTGTCAAGATTGCCCTCTGATGATTGGCAGTGGTCCCCCAGCTGCAGCCCTTTCATCTCATCATGAAATACAGATGGCAGGCATTGAAGGAGCGAACCATTTTTATTACCAAGAGCAATTTCAGGGAAGCTTTGATTTGGATCCTGCTCCGGCAGAACCAACAGAGATGCCTCTCTCCTGCTTTGCTCCGGTTTAGCATGCTGTTACCTGCTGAAAGCAGGAGCCTTCTGCTGGTTGCCAAATGAGAATTTTTTTAGAAAGCATTTGGTAGTCATATCTTGACATCTATCATCTTTTCCCCCTTTCTCATTTAGGTTTAAGAAACCATAACTGAGGATTTATCTTTAGAAAGTGCTAACAATTTAAAAACCATTAGTCGCTCTAAATTTCACTTAAACTCGCAGATGATAATTGTTCCATTTTTGATATCTCACTTTTACATTCTTATGCAAGATAAATTTGGAGGACTATTGAGGAATTCTAAATGAGAAAACTCTAGATTGATGGGAGAATACCAAGCTAAAAAATCTTGAAATAAATTTATTGAATCAATTGGTTTAATGATAGTTTTCTTATTTTAAAAAACCTCACTGATTCCTCCACATGTCAAAGTTTTTAAAGCAGTCTAACTGTCAGGTGCTTCTGGGAAGAGAAAAATAAGCAAGATACGGCTGCTACCTTGAAGGTATGTATAGAAGAGAAGACTGATGTGTCTAGGCATCGTAATATGTAAAAATAAGTTTTAGAGGAGAAAATTGGATAAAGTGTTTAAGGAGGTCCAGAGAAGGAGGTAAGTATGAGAAGTATTTTGACCCAATGGAGTCAATGAGGAGCTGCGTAAGTATGAATGAATGGATTCAATTTGAAGTCATGCAAGTGGCAGAAGGCTGAACAAGACTCTCTTGATCAGTTCAGTTTCTGTGAAATGACTTTAAATGGACACAGGAATGGACTCAAACATGAACAGGTGTACCTTGGACTTTGTCAAGGTAACATCTGAGAACTATAGATTCAGGGTGTAATAAAGTCCTTTCAAGTTCTGTAGTGTAACCCTGATCCATGAATTATATCTTAACCTTTCCCATCCTCAGTTCTGGGAAAGATACTGTTTCATAAACCCATTTCCACCTTTCTGTTGCAATAAAAATCAAGTAAAACAACAGCCATTTCTAGTACTTTGATACTGAAGAATGTTGTGTGCTTATATACTTCATCAAAATGTATATGGTTACTCATGGTACAACGATAATGTGTAAATCTATGCAAATCTATGGAGAGTAAATTATAAGCCAGATTAAATGTTGAAGTATGTATGTATCACTGTACACTGGAGATCTAGGGGGCTGATAAATGGCATATAGCAGGATAATTGAAACTGTTAAATTAACATTGATTTATATATAACAGAAAGAAGAGAAGCAACTTACTACTATGCCTAACACAAAATAATTTTAAAGTTGTATTTAGAATGAGGATTCCTGTCTCCATCTTCAGGAATTCTATTTATCTCTGTGTGAATACGGTTATGGGAGCTTTTTAACAACCGGAAATTATTTCAAACACATTCATTTTAGTCTATTAATTCAAGAACAAGCTTTTAGTAAATTTTATGAATTGCACATTAGCTTATTTGTAGATGATTATTAGAGGGAAGGAAGAACAGCTAAAAATCTGCTGAGCCTATTGCTGGCCAGAACCACACAGAGACACACACAAAGCAATCCTCACAGTTTCAATAGCTTGGCACCCTACTGGGAAATGATCCCAAAGGAGTGGTTTTTCAGCCTTAAAAGGATCAAAACTCACTATCTTACAAAGGATTTCATTCTGTGGAGCTCTCCAGAGAGTCTTCTCACATTTGTAGTCCCACTCCTTGCAAAATCTACCCACTGTCTTCCTCTTGAAAGTTCTCAGAGCAAGCAGAACTGTTTGCGCGTCTTCACTTTCCAAAGACAACTAACTGTTGTTACTCCTTTCTTCAATATTGTGCACACGTTTAAAGGGATAGAATGAAACTAAGAATATAACCCTGCGATTTCTTGTTAAACTTTATGTTCCCCAATTGTTTGTACTATTGTAATCTAGTGAATTTTTTTTTTTTCATTCAGAGTCTAACATCTATTATATTATCCATGCTACTCAGGTTCTTGCTCCTTCATGAGTTTATGACCCTTATACAACTAAAATATTGACTAAGACAGAATGAAGGATGACATCCCATGTTTTATAAATGTAGATTATTCTCTCTCTAATCAGTTGTCTCTTGAACTAAACAGTAAGATTTTAGTTGGGCCCATGAATAATAAATGATGACAATTCAAGCTTAAGTATGCTAAATCCCAAAGGAGACAAAGCACCAATCTAAGAGTTCAATAAGCACATTGAATATTTATTTACTATGTGCTAGCTGAGACTAATGAGATGAAGAAGACCCAGTATCTGCTCTCAAGATGCAAGGAATACTGACATTTCTTCAGAGAAAATGAATCTGAAACATCATTTGGAAAACCTGTGGCAAGTGTCAAGCTAGAAGAATGTATGGGCTGAACAATGGGACAGTAGCAATGATCACAGTATCTTCCTTTCTTAAATGATTAGTTGAAGAGCCACATATAAACAGCACATATAAAGCAGATGAGGGGACTGCATGGGGAAAGACAAAGATGTCAAGCAAGCAATAAAGTGTACAAATGAGGTGCAAGGAGTTCTGTTCTGCTGGGTGTGAGTTAGGTATGTTGGACTCAGAAGGGGTGGTCTAGACTAGGACAAGTTTTGTTTGTTTCACTGAGCATTTCAGACTCCACTGGGAAGGAGCACTAGGTAGATAATAGACGAGCTCTAGGAGCAATAGCTTCATTCTAACAATCTAGAAAAAGTTGAAAATGAATTTCATTAATCAGAACTTTCCCTTAGTAAATCAGTGCAAATGGAATCACACCTATGTAATTTTTTTTTTTTTTTATGATTTGGTGGCAGACATTTACTAGGATTTTCCATGAGATTATACCTACCCAGCTCTAGTTTTTGTTTTATAGCTACCACTGTTAAGAGTCTGTGAATGTTTTCTTCCTTCTATTAATTGCTCATAATTGGGGTGAATGGAAAGTACTGCACAAAGAAAGATCTCTCTGAAGGTCTGGAGTTCATGTGCATATTATGTCAAGTTACTAGATGACCAGTGGGCCTGAGTGAGAAGTAACAGATCATGAGGCTGTACAAACTAATTCAATACTTTGTGATCTTATACAAAGCAGAAGGAAGGTTATCTGGGAAGAATGAAGGTGTCTAAGAAGGAATAAGGGGTTCATGGGACAGAGTGAGGACGCTCAAAGAAATAATGATGATGGGTGGCATGTGCTATGTATATGTATAGCAATGTTGTATTGAAACATTATTTTCTGTACTTACTAAAAATCATTTTTAGCAGTCCATTGCCTTAACCACTCGGCCACCTCATCCCTAAAAATTATTTTTAAAAGCTTCATGATTTTACCCTCAGGCCAACAGTACACAACCATGATGAGACACACATAGAAAGACTGACTCAGATTAATACAGACTAAGGGTTAGTACAAAAGAGGTGGACAGCAAGCTAGGGAATCATTCTACAATCCACAGAATAGCCACAGGCTATCTGTCAGCAGCAGAGGTGGAGACTATAGACTGGAAAGCTGTAGAATGGTCAGGCTCAGCAATACATCAGCAACTATGCTGGACGTGGAGTTGGGCATGGTGCACTATGTCTCAGAGCAGTCACTGGAGCCAACACATTATGCCTTATGGTTTAGTCTGGCTTCTTACACGGCCTTTGGCATTGGGGGAATATCACCTTCTCTCTGAGTCCAGTCGTTCTTTCTGTTTCAACTAAACAGGGCATTGCACCACCTGTCTGGTATATATGTTGTGAAAACTGGTGAGTAAAATATAAAAACTTAGTCTATAGTAGCAGATATTGGATTTGGGGGTTGAAGGAAGGATATGTCCATGCTAATTTCTGGTTCCTGGAGCAGTCATTATGGAAAAGGTCTTGGCAGAAGGAACCTTCTAGAAAGTGGAGGAAATGATCCTGTGTTATTTATTTCTGATGTGGGGAATTCTGGATAATTAATATGAAAATAAGAAAAATGTGCCATCTTTAAGGGCAAATGAGATGATAAAATCCAAGAATAGGAAGATGTTTGTAAAAGATAGAGAAGTGAGGGAAAAAGAGGTAAATTTAGGAGGCTTTACAATATAATGTGGCTAAACAATAGAGCAGGTTGTGCAGGCTTGGGAAGTGAGGGGCAGAAGGAGAGATGGGGAACAGAGCACACCATCAGGAGCTTTATTGGACAGGTCAACATCACAATCTTTATGCCATAGTGGAAGAAGGATCATTGAAGTGTTTTAAGTCTAGGAATAATTAGATTTGCATTTTAGAAAATCACTTTATCATCAGAGTTACGGTTATCTAGGAGAGAAATGATCCAGAGTTGAATTAAAAGGACTGCTCCTGGAGATAGAGAAGAGCTTCATGCTATTAAGGGAATATGAATTCTTAGCATTTGTTGACTTGAAATCCAGAAGAAAGGGAAAGAGAGAGGGTTATGGTAGGGAGTTGGATTAGACAATTTGAGTGGATTTTTGTAGCCTTCATTAGGATGAAAAATGTAAACATAGAAGCCAGTCTTAGCTGAGTCAGTGGCTCACATTTGTAATTCCTGTACTTAGATGGTGCAGGTAAGAGCATTGTCATGAGTTGGATGACAACTGGAGTTGTCAAATGAGACCCCATATGAAACAAAGAAATCCAAACCAAACCAAATCAAATCAAGGCAAAACATAATAAAGAAATATATTTCTAAATGAAGGATGTCCCTCAACTGAAGAATGGATTAAGGAAATGTGGAATGTATACACAATGGAGCACTACACAGCAGAGAAAAACAATGACATGAAATTTGTAGGCAGATGGATAATGTGAGTTCTATGTTAGTTTTTAAGTGTGTGTGCATCATCCCATGGGGACAGTAAATTGGTAACCAGATCATTTTTAGGAGTGAAATAAATCTTCCCTTGTTGAATCCCACTGCTGTGTTCCATAGAGTAACTCTTGTTGATACCCTTTATATACATTTGTGCTGAATTTCAACTTCCATTTGTTTGTGAAGTGTGTGTGTGTGTGTGTGTGTGTGTGTGTGTGTGTGTGTGTACGATAACCTACATTTCTCCCCTGAATTTATAGCTATTGCCTACACTGGCATGGGAATCTGACAGTTTTGAGCTCTAAGCATATTCTTTGGTTTGTGAGATAAAGGATGTATAGCCTAATCTCTGCCCTCTGAGATGCAAAGAGAGGGAAGGCGGATGTTTGCTGATTAAAGCTTCAGTAAGGGACTGTATTTTGCAACAGATATGCATGGGAAACCCAGAACTGTACAGAGGAAGTAAGAGTTCTATGATGGTGGTCAGTGGTGAGCCTTTTAGAAACTGGTGACAAAGGCTTTTCTGATAGGAAAGATGAGGCGAAGAGAGGGGTTGCATCCTGTACTCTAACATATGCATGACAAGAGTGTAAACCTGTAAGATTCCTCCAGAGAGGACAGGAAAGTTTTTGGCTGTAACTAGGAAGTGTGGAAAGCCTAGTATGATGGTTAATATTGCCAATGTGAAAAGGTCTAGAATCAATCACCTTTCTGCGCATACGTCAAGGCATTTCCAGAATGGATTAACTGAGAAAGGAAGGGATATCTTAGACGTGTGAGGCACCATTCCATGGGTTAGGGTTCTGGGCTGAGTAAAAAGAAGTGAGGCTAGCACCAGCATTTATCACTCTGCTTCCTGACTGTAGGTGCAATGTGAGCAATTCCTTTAAACTTCTGCCACTGTGACTTTCCAGCATTGCAGACTGTATCCTCTCAAACTGTGGGAGAAAAGAAATCATCTTAAAGGTTTCTTTTGTTATGTATTTCATCACGACAACAAGAGAAATAATGGATCCATGGTATGCTGTGTGCACCTGAGAAGATAGGCTGAGAGAATGTAAGCCACAGTATGTTCCAAGTAAATAGGGAAGGGCCAGTCTAACCATAAAAGAACCCTGTGTCTATAAATAACATAGGTGTGGTGAGAAAATAATTTCCTTATTTCAGGGTCAAAGTAGAGGGAGAGCTGGGATTCTCCTGTTTCTGCCTCATTATTCTATGATTACAAGCATATGCCATCATGCCTGGCTTATTATGTGAGCTCTGGGTATCAAACCTAAGTTCCTAGGCTTGCATGGCAAACCCTTTACCAATGAAGACACTACATCCTCAAGGGTTCCTTCTGCTGCACATTTATTTGCTGTAATGGGATGGAAGGAAGGGAGAGGCTCTTACTCTAATTTGGTGTTTTCTCCTAAATAACAAATTGTTTGTCTCTAGGATTCTATTACCTTTGTTATGAAGAGGGAGAATAAAGTTTCCCCACCTCTTTGAAAGGGTCGAGCTATGAAATATCTCCAGGTATGCTTTGCAGATTGGCAAATTGTGATATTTTCCATAAGGTTTTTCCATGACTGAAAAAACATTTGAAAAGTGACACATGTCTAGAAGAACGCAAAAGGGAATTTGCTGGCTTCTTATAATTGTTTAATGTGATATGCACATAATTAAAAAAATCAATCTTAAAAGCAAGGAGTCCTGCAAATATTTTATGACTGATGAATATTTTGTGTAAATCTGGACTCAGTTTGAAAGTGATAATGCTCGCCAGTGGAAAGAAAAATGTGTAAATCAATTACCCTTTTGTGCCTTCACTTTATCTCAAGATACAAAGGCCACAGAAAATGAGTCCCAGTCCTAGGAATGTAGCCAAAGAGATAATTGTATGAATTTTCTAGGCGCAGAAAGGTGGTGCCTATTCACATTCAAACACTAACATTTCTGTTTCTCTGCAAATCTCATTGAAAATCATTTGTCTTAAAGGCAGTTAAACATTGCTGTGAGAAAATTCTCAGTTTCTTTGAAAACAGTGAAGACTCTTTGCATTTTCAACAAAAAGAAATGTGTTTTGGAGGTGAGAAATTGTCACCACACAATTAAAGAGAAACTTACAAAAGGACAATACCATTACCTGGGGAAGAGAGAGGAGGGGGCAGGTTGGAACTTTAACACAAGCAAAAAGTTTTGTGTGAAAGAACAGTGGGCAATCATTTATAATGAAAATGGTGAATGGTGTGCTCCACAAATCACAGAGCACAGACAGGGGTCAGGGTGTCCCACCTAAGGAGGGAGAAAGCCAATTTGTAGGGGTCAGAGTTCATGCCTAGGGGTTGCCCCTCTCATGGTCTTAGATCAGGCCCCTCTCTAGGGAGAGCTTCTTCCCCTGGTAAGCTTCAGTGTGAAGAGCTCTGTATCCAGGGCTCATGGTGGTCAAGTTTCAGAGTTCTGCACTGAGAATGTGTTCACAAAACTTCCAGTTCTTATGGGATGAATTTGAGGCTCTTTTTAGGAGGCCGAAGTTGTCTGATTGACAGTGTAGAAAGCGGAAGGCCCCCAAATGCACTTGGTGAGTAGTTATTGCTGTTGCTTCCATGGCAACGCACACAAGACTGGGAGAGACAGGTAAGGTTTTCAAGACAGCCTTCTTTTTATAACTTCCCCTTACCTTATCCTTCCATCTGACCATGGTTTCCATGGCAACCAGATCAGAAAGGCCATCCACAGCCAGAACTCTGATTTGCACTGTGGATTTTCCAAGTGCCAGACAGTTCCTTGCACATCCAGGGGAGGCAAAGGCAGACTTCAGCAACAGCACACCTGTGAGTCATCTGAAGAGCAGCCAGATGGAAACTGCCAGAAACTCCTAGGATGTCATGGCTCTCTGGGATGTGAACACAGCTTCATGTGATGGGCCTGGGCCAGGGTCTATGCCTTTGTGCAACCATGTCAAATCTATAACTGACAGTCCTTAATGTGTCTTGTATTAATAGAGATAGAAATATTGGGCTGCCCGTGGCTTAAGGAACGTAATCTTGGGAAGTCATAGTGTTTGCCACATATGCTCATTTAGCATTTGAGTCAATAACCCAAGGTATTCTCATTGTCACACAAGCATGCATTTCATTCAGGAACTGATCTACCTCTTGCAGTCACTAGTGACATGAACTTGAACAATTCAGTGTTTACAAACCTGGCTTCATCCTCTATGAATGGGACTAATCCTCCTTTTAACAGTATACTGTATAATGAATAACTGTTTGTCAATTTGAGAGGATCAGAGTGATCTAGGAGACCAGCCTGTGGGCATATCTATGTGGGAATTTCTAGATGGGGTTAGTTGGGTGGGAAGACCTACCCTAAATGTGGGTGATGTCAATCCATTGGCTAGAGGTCCTGAACAGAATAGAAATGGAGAAAGTGAGTTGAGCACACCAGCATTCACCTTTCCTCTGCTTCCGGGATGTGGATACAATGTCATCTGCTCAAGCTCCTGCCACCAAGACTGTGTTGTCATGGGGATTGTACTACTGAACTGTGAACCAAAATAATCCCCTTTCCTTCCTTAAGTTGCATTTTGTCAAAGAAAGGAGAAAATAGGTGGGTAAATACTGACACATGCTGATTTACCTGAAAACAGTGAAAAGAATCACATAAATAGATAATAGGGGAACCAAAAAAGTATTTTGTCAATCTTCTCTTTTTAGATGATAGATTTCATGCTTTATCAAAAAAGCCTTTAATACTATTTTATATAGACTTGAATACAAACTATATCAGTATATTGTTTTCAATATATTGAATAGATATTGTATGTTAGATAATTCAAACATCTTTGAAAATCCTCTGTCAGGTGTGACTTCTATCCCACACATGCCACATTCCTGTAAATATCTGGCATTTTTCATCTGCAGGAGGACCTCACTCATATGCAGAAGACCAACTCAGGAGAAGTTTCTTGCATTTGAGATATTTTAGGTGGTCACTGCAGGACCTTAATTGTGTCATGGTAAATTGACCAGTTGAATGTGTGATCAGTATCTTTGCCTGTTAAATAAAGAGCTTCCTTTCAACAAACTGCCAAAAACCTTAAATAAAAATCTGATGTCTGGAAAAAAATGTAAAGTGTCAATGACTCCCTATCAGACCCAGAATACTGAGCTGCATAGTCAGTGATATTGATGCCCAAGACACAACATAGACTACAGACTAGAATAAGACCTCCATTTTTCACCTGGACTTTGACATAGAGCATAAATGATCTAGTGGCTAACTAGAATTACAGAACTTTCTCATTGTCTGCTCTGTGCTTTTTTAGTATCCTTGTTGACATACCTTAACATCTGTTTTCAATTATCAAATCTGTCAGGTGGATGTGTGCTCTCTAGGCATTGATAGTTATCCAGAGACTTTCAGCTTCTCCATTCAATGATTAGTATCATCTTTAGGTAAATACCTAAAGATGCATTGTAGAGGAGAGCAATAATGGAAATGTGGAGATAGTCTTCAACAAATGATGCTGGAAAAATTGGAACGTAAAACAAAATGAAGTTGGATTTAGTTAGTGTTATATTTAAAAATTAACTCAAAGTAGACTGAGGATATAAACATAAAACTTAAAATGACAAAACTGTTAGAAGTACAGACAACAAGAAAAAAGAAACTTCATCAAATTTAATACCTTTTGTGCATCACAAAGCACCATCAAGAGAAAGAAAACCCACAGAATGAGTAAAATATTTACAAATCATATAAATGACATCTTTAATATCTTGAGTCCATAAAGAACTAAAACTCAACCGTACATAAACAAAAACAATTTCTAAAAAAGCTAACAATCAAATAAATTTGGTCCCAGGGAATGAAAAAATGCTCATATTGCTTCTCACTGGGAAAGAAAAACCAAAGATGTGAGATACCTTTTCACAACTATTAGAAGAGAAAGGGGAACTCTTTTGAATTTTATCATGTTTGACAATTGAGGTTCAATGGAAAGCAGTGTGGTAAGTCCTCAAAAGTTAAATACAGAATTTTCCTTGCTTTGCATGTGTTCAAAGTAATTGGAAGAATATATTCAGTAAATACTTGCACACTAAGTCATGCAGCAACATTATTCACAGTTGCCAAAAGGTAAAAACAACCAAATTTTCACTGACCAATAATCAAAATACGGTCTAGATAATGCAACAGGGTTCAGTCTTAAACAGAATTTTGGTAATTGTGAAAGCATAGGTAAAACTTGAAGATTCTAGTAGGTAAAGTGAGTCAGGCACTGTGAAAGTTAATCTCAATTATTAACTTCATGAAATCTAGAATTCTGGAAGGGGAAATTGGGCTTTTCTATTGAGGTTATCTTGTTTCATTAAATGACATGGGAAGACCCACCACTGGGGGCAGCACCATTTCTTGGACTGGGATCCTGGAGAAAAGTGAGCTGAGTACACGCTTTCACTTTCCTTGTTGCTTTCATAATGTGGGTACATTGTGGCCTGCTGCCTCAAACTCCTTCCCACCGTGAGTCTGCAGCAGTGAACTGTATCCTAGAACCTTGAACCAAATTAAATCCTTTCTCCCTTGAGTTGCTTATGGGGATATTATCACAGCTACAGGAAAATTAACTAATATGAACACAAAAGGAAACTTAGTGAGTGATCTTCAGTGTGATTGGTTTTTATTGTCAACTTGACACAAACTAGAATTACCTAGGAAAAAAGTCTCCAGGAGGGATTGTGTAGAACAGGTTAGCCAGTAGGTACATGATAGGGAATAATCTTGATTACATTAATTGAGGTGGAAGACCTATCCATTCTGGGTATCACTATTCCCTAAGTAGAGGATCCTGAACTATGGACGAGTGGGAAAAGCAAGCTAGCCTTGCCATCTCCGTAACAATGGTGGATTGTAATCTGTAATGGAGAGCTAAGTAAACTCTCTTATCCTGTAAGTTTTTTTTTTTTGTGTGTGTGTGGTTTTTTTTGTTTTATTTTATTTTATTTATTTATTTATTTTTTTCAGGGAATTTCACCAAAGCACCCGTAAATGAAACTAACACACCAGGTATGTGGACTGCCTAAAAGCGTTAAATTCCCAGTGATGGAAAGTGAAACCTTAGCTACCAGAGCTGAGGTGAGGATAGCATGAGGAGTCAATGATTAGCTGACAGAGTTCTGATTTGGGATGATGAAAGGGGTCCTGTGGATGAATGGTGGTAATACAGTATGAACAGACTCCTGGCTTCATTTTGTGTTCTCAACACTTTTGGATGCATTGGGATACTTTTTACCCTATAAATATCAACTTCACAAAATTTTTATATGGTCAAATTTTTCTTTCTATGTGAATGTCCAAGAAACACAGAGGTAAATTTGTGGCTCTCCGTAAGCCCATTAAAGGCTGTCTTCTGGACATGACATAGCTGTTATGCCTCTAAACTTATTGACTAGAGTTATCTGCACTAGACTTGTACAAGATCAAGCCAGCTAAATTCTAGCATGAATGGGAGAGGGACTCACAAAACAGAATAGCTGAGGAAATATTGGCAGCTCATAGCATGGAAGGGAGAGTCTTGTTTTAGGGTGTGTGTGGCTGTGGTTGACTGCCCAGGTTCCAGTGTATGGCCTTATAGCTATGCACATATGGGCAGCACTAATTGGACTGGGTGGGGTATTAAAAATAGATAGATGAATAAATTAAAAAATTAATTACTAGGGCATAAAGTTGGAAGGTGAATTTGTTAGGAGGTTATCTAGGAGTAGTGGAAGGAGGAAATGGAAGATGAATTTCTTCATATTTCCTTGTATATATGTCTGTCTGTCTGTCTGTCTCTCTCTCTCTCTCTCTTTGTCCATTTCTCACTTCCTCTCTCTTAAGCAGAATTTCATGCTATAGCTGAAGTAGGTGCCTAGGACACACTACGCAGCCCAGGTTGGACTTAACGTGTACAACAACCCTCCTTTCTCAGCCTCTTGAGTGCTGGAATTATTGGTATGAACTATTAGCTGGCTTTGAAGTGGTGATTTTAAATGCTCTTTCTTATTAAGGTTTGTGTGGGTAGAAGATGATATGCAGATTTGATATCATAGTACCTTTGTGGTAAATGCTTATATACTTCACCCATTATTGTATGTTTGCTAAAATATATTGTGTCATCCCACTTATTCTAAACTGCCATCATATCCAGCAACTACCCATAAATTATTAATTGTATAGTACTATTGACTGTTTTAAGTAAGTATTTTGGAGTTATTTTTCTTAAGCAATAAAGACATACGCAAATAGCAAAATAAAACTTATTAAATCTACATTTATCCTAAAAAATGAAATCATCAAAGAGCCAATCAATTAAAAGTCTTATAAAGTAGAAGAACAATTGCATATATAAATACATATGTATTTATCTTGCATATGAAATTATATTCCTCTTTTTTTCCCACTCCTGGCTATGATTTTAATGTATTTCTTTGTCTATTTCAACATGCTGGAAATACTGTATAGCTTCCTTGAATGCTCTGATAAGCTAGGTATTTAGTATAAGAAAATCAGCCCTTTAACCCTAGAGTTTACCATATTCTCCCTAAAATTCTTATGAAATTTAAATTATGTATCCAAGTGGAACTGAAAATAAAATGCAGCCTCTTTCAAAGTCTTCTCCCTCATCAATATCATTATGATTCCCTGGTCTATTTTTCCCCCTGGACACTGTTAGCTCAGGTCTTTTAGAGTCTGGATAACGCGATCACTGAAACCCCACAGTTTTGATGGTCTAACTATCATAGCATCCTGAATAGCAACTTTACCATTTGGCAGTAATTCCAAGAAAATTTTACAGTTCTTTTACTCTAGCTCTACAAATGTGTGTGGAAAATAAGGCTGAGCTCTCCAGGGAGAGAATAATTTTCAACAGCATTTTGCTTGAGAAATTTTCTCCATGGAAAACTTGGAAATCTCTTTGTCCCTGTGATCCTAGGATGTTATTTGTAAAAACTCTCAGTGGGTTTTTACATGATAACATAACACCGATGGATTATGAGGTGATTTCCACTATTTTTTTTTTAAGTAAAAATAACTCTTCCCCTTCCTCCAAACTAATGAAAGCAAACAAATCGGTAAACAATAAAAGAAGGCTGGAACTGGCTGAGTGTAGCTGTTACTTTGACTCCTGGTGACCCTCAGTTACCTCTTTACTGTCACTTAAGTCCAAGACTCAGGTTTATCCTCTGATCCTGTCTTTGTCTGAGCGAGTTTAGCATTTACAAATGTGAAAAGATAGTAAATACACGAGTGGCTGTAACAGGATGTCATTGAATCAAGTGAGAATTGAGCTTGTTAGAGCTGGTGCAACTTTCAAAGTATTTACAAATCAGCAGTGCTGGAATTACCCCTCTGGTTTCAAATGTGGCACAGAAGTGACTTAAATGAAAACCTCCTCTCTGGTTCCACTGTGTGCCAGAGGACTTTTCCTGAATGAAAGAGTCAGCATCTCATTTATTAACAATGCAGATACATATCAAAGCCACTATTGAATCTGTCTCTCCCCATTTATTTTGCTTCCCCATTTCTACAACCTATATTTCTTGTTTAACAAATTGCTCTTGATGTGACGTATTCACAATATGCCCATAAGCTCAACTGAAACACAATTTCCTGCTAGCTTCAGTCAAAATACATTAATCCTCTCGATATTTCCCAGGACAATACTATCTCTCATGTGCAGACTTTATTTCTCTCATTTGGCTGCAAAGAAGAAAAATCTTTGAAAATTGGTTTGAAACACACTCACTCACACACACACACACACACACACACACACATGCACACACAAATTACACATGCGCGCGCGCACACACACACACACACACACACACACACACACACAAGCATGTGCACAAGATCAGAGCTAAATTCTTCCTACATACAATTTTTTCTTAAATGTTCTTATTTTCATGATGCACTATCACATAAAACACTCATGCATGAGTGGAATTAAGGATTGTTGTGTATTGGACAGTCTGTCCATCGGGTATAGAACTGTTTACATTTCTGATGTGGTACTAACCTGAGTCTCTATGTTGAAACAACAACCATGGTTGCCATCTTTGTAATAATCAACTGCAGTGGCCAAGCTTTATCTTTTCCCACCACTCACTTCGTGTCTGTGAAAGCTGAACACAGTGCTTATGAAAGAGGAAAACCTGAATGCAGTGCATTTTCATGACCAGTCACCTGGGGTGATGTATGTGAAATGCTTGACATAGCTCAAGAATTCATATTCAGATAGATAAGTGAATGTATATAGGAGATAGGTACATAGGTCTATATGCCACTGAGAGGTATATACATATATATGTAATATATATGTAGATAAATAGATGTATGGACCATGCATGCAGGTAGCTACATGGAATGCATATGTATGTGCATGTGTGTTATACAGGTAAATATATGCAAATGTATGTATCTGTTGATAGGTATATGAATAGGGAGGTGGGTACATATATAGGTACTAGAGTATGTGTTCTAGATGTGGAACATGGGTGTGTAGGTGTATTTATGCAAATAAACTATGTATACAGTGTGTATATAACATGTACATAGATAAGTATAAAGTATGCGTATGGATACACAAAAAGATGTACATGTAGGCATGTTTGTATATGTGTGGTTAGACATACATTTTTACATATCCATTTGCTGATACTTGCATAGGTATGTATTTAGTGATGGATATGGTGACTATATAGGTAGGTGTGTAGGGACACATGTAGATGTATATATAGCTACTCACATATATACATCTATAGACATATATGTGTATACAGACATATACAAATGCAGGCATGTATGTACAAACATAGATAGGGACATGTTTGTTTATATATGTGTATGTGTGTATTTATGCACACATACGTTGGTTAATGCTCCTCCATCTTTGCCTGCCTTGCAGAGAAGGCTTGGGGAAGATACCAAGTGTCCTAGGCCTTGCCAGCCACAACTGATTTCTAGCCTTATGGGAGCCAAGGGCTGAAACACTAACTTGTTCCTTTGAGCCCTGATGGTGTGTGATAACAATGTCTCACCTTGCAGGGAAGGTTTGGCCTAGTACTCTCTAGGTACTTTCATAGTAAGACAAAAGTGGCAATGAGTGTCCTTTGCTCATCTCTCCCTGCATGCTATGCTTGTTGTGTATTGGACAGTCTGTCCATCGGGTATAGAACTGTTTACATTTCTGATGTGGTACTAACCTGAAAAACGTTAGCCTTGGTTTGGAGAAAAACAGAATAGATGACTTCCTTCCCTCTTCTGGCCACATCACCTGACTTCAGCAACTGGATATTTGAGAAAGCCTGGTGGGGAATTAAAATCCATTTCTACTGGTGAGAGATACAAGGTGCTGTAGTTCTGGTGTCTGGAAGGACTTAGCAGAAGAGAGGCACACATCCTATAGACACCCTGTCAGCTTCCGTTCACTCCAAACTTTGACACTTGGCCTAGGATCTCAAGTTGTTCTTGTAAACCTTGTTAGAGAAACAGTAGTGGGAAAGCATTTGTACGCACATGTGTTTTCATTGCATACCTGTATGCATCTCCTTGTTGCCTTGTTAATGGCAACCATGGCAGATCTTAATCTTGGGAACTGAGAAATAGGATTCTAAATTATTGTATTACTCCCTTTAAATTCCAGATCACAAGTATATTCTACCCAGGTGACTAAATAGACAAGTAAAATCTGTATATGTTATCTCTATGATTGTCATTTATATAATGTGGTCTATAAGTTTGAAAATTTTAGATCCAGGGATTGAAAACACAAATGTCTCTAGGAACTAGATAGGATCTGACTAACACTGAGCAGAGAGCCTTGCACTTACAATACTTTACATTTATGCTCAGTTGGTAGCTGGAGGTCAAGATCACTCTTACCCCAAAACAATTAATTTGTGTTTCTCTTGGTCTATGCTTTGTTTTGTAAATTTTATTTTTTATAGGTATGCATGTGTGTTATAGGCACACATGTGTGGGTGCACCCATATGTTCATATGTAGGTGTATGGAAGGTGGAGTATGATTTTGGACATCATCCTCAGGAACACCATCCATATCCATTGGGTAGGGTGGAACTTACTATATAGGTTAGACTGGATAACCAGAGAGCCCTAGGGATTTACCTGTCTCTGTCTTCTCAGTGCTGGGATTAGGAGCACACACTACTATATCCATCAATTTAATTTAATGTCTGGGAAACAACCCAAAATCCCCATGCTTGCAAGGTGAGCTCTTTACATTGGTAGAGTTCTGGATTAGAGATAGTAGTAGTGTTGAATAGCAATCAGCATAGTCTCAGCTTTGAGGAAATCAGAGGTCAATGGGGCTAACTAAAGCATCCTCTAGCCCTGTAGTATTATGTGGGGATGCGAGTCTAGGACTGTGAGATGTTTCAAGGAGAGCCAGAAGTCTACTTATATGTGTGAGAATGTGTGTCTGAGAGAGGAGAGGGGGATGGACTCCCAAACTAAAATGCCCTAAATCTGTCATTATTTGAGCTTAGATACAGGAAATAAATGTAATGATTTGAAGCCTGGAAGAGGAAAAGAGAGAAAATACATTTTTTTTTCTTAGTTCCCAACTTGGACCTAGCTGATTGGGATTTCCTTGGCTCCAAAACCAAGTTCTGTGTCAGAATCATCTTTGGTAGCCTACAGAAAAGCAGAACCCCAGACCCTAGTTCAAGCCATGTGGGTGGGTGTGGGAGTCCCAGAGGCTGACTTTCTGGTCCACTGTCAAGACTTGCACAGCAAACCTGGGATCTCAAAGTCTCAAGCTGAGTGGAGCTGAGGGAAGCTTTCACGAAAGTTCTTGATAACTTGATGCAACCCAACCTGAGGACTGGGAACCTTCAAGGTACTCACATTTCTTAAGCTTCCTAGCTGCAAGTTATTTATAGTAAGAAAAACAAAGACTTAACATGTCTGCATACACTTTCACACGTCCTCTTTAAAAAGACAACAGAATTTGTCTTTTAAAGCTCTGGCTAGTAGAAATTCATCAAAATTTGTAGAGAATTTTGCTTTGGATAAGAACTTTCATTTTTGTTTTGTTTTTTTTTAAACGTCTAAGAAAAGAGGACAGAGTGAACCATCTAGTGAGTGGACATAGCTAGAGCCTGACCTTGGCTCTTCCCTGACTTACTCTAGTGTTTGAGTGCTGGGATAATGACTATAACCTTACAACATGCTGTTGTGGGACTTGGGTTGGCTAGACCAAAGCCATAGACCACTACTTGAGACATCATTCAAGATACAGTTAGATAGAAAAGAAGGAGAGATTGAGTAGGGTAGGGGAGGAGAGCAGAACAGAGGAGAGGAAGGAAAGGAGAGCAGAGGAAGGGAGGTACACATCACTCAGTGAACATACTTTGGGTATAAGTTTTAGACAATATGAAATGTAAAAAAAAAGATGCCCATTTTACAGTTAAGTTTTTAGGCTCATGTGTAATAAATATGGGACCAAATATCAAATATCTGCAAAATCAACAGTGGTCAGAAAAAAAAAATGATAATTGTCCTTCCTTGACTGAGTTAAAAGAATTGTCCTTGGTGCGAAGTCCATGCTTGACATGATTCCAGAGAACTTGGTGTGTGTGTGTGTGTGTGTGTGTGTGTGTGTGTGTGTGTGTGTAGAAAACACAGGTTGATGGGAATTAATTGAATTTAGAGTGGATTGGAATCTTTCCATTGTACAATCTTAAATATTAATATATCTACTCATTTTTCAAAAATCACAGAAACTAGCAGAGAAGGTCAGACATTTTTTTTTTATTTTTCCATTTTGCTTTGTAAAAGTATTTGGCATAAAGTATTCATTCTGTTACTTTTTATATAGTAAAATATCTCTTAAACATGTGACTAATTCATAATTTAGAAACTGGTGTGGACTTTTGAGGCAGACACATTTGAAAAGATATAGATATAATCATAGACACAGAGAATCCAAGTGTGTACAAAATCCTACAGTCAGTGCTACCTTCTTAATGGTATTCAAAAATGACCCAGTGCAAAATGAAAATGTTAATATTTGTTTGCACCACATGACCGGATCTGAGTAGCCAATGACCTGTGTCTAGCTTGCTAGAATGTGATATATTATAGTGCCTACAATTTGCTGCAGGCAGAAATCTTAATTAAGGCATTTCCTAAAGAGTGACCTTCAGGGAGTACATTACCAAATGGGTGTGAAAATAGACAAAGGGCCAAATGGCATCATTGAAATAGGAAGATGTTAGATATATATTTCTCCTCAAAGACTGTGTTGTCATTAATATTGGTAGGGCTGCAGGGCTCATCACAGAACTATTAGTCTTACCCTCTAGGAAAGACCTTAGTACTCGGGTGAAGCAGAAGACTCCAAGGCTCTTAATTAGTGAATATATAGCCCCTTCCTCCAGTGCAAATATTCTGTGTCTCATTGCAAGGGTTTAGTTTATAAATTCTCTCTCAGCGGGTTCTGTACAGAAAAGTGTTCCCTAAGTCTTTTATTTTATATGTAAATTGTGGTGTGTGTGTGTGTGTGTGTGTGTGTGTGTGTGTGTGTGTGTGTGCGCGCGCGTGCATGCATGCAAGGATATCAGGTGTTGTTCCTTAGAAGCTGATTAAACAAGAGTGACTGGCCAGCAAGTGCTGGATCCACCTGGCTGGAGGTGGAGCTTTTCTCTCCACCTCCCGTCAAGTCCCTGCAGTCCCACAACCGTCATATAAAATAATCATTCAGATGCTTATAATACTAATAAACTGTATGGCCATGGCAGGCTTCTTGTTATCTACTTCTTCTATCTTAAATTTATCCATTTCTATTAATCTATAAGTTGTCATGTGGCTCATGGCTTACCAGTACCTTACATCTCGCTTGTCATGGCAGCAGCTGGCAGGTCTTTCCCCTTAGCCTTCCACTTCCCAGAAGTTTTCTCTCTGCTTGTCTCGCCTATACTTCCTGCTTGGCTACTGGCCAATCAGTGTTTTATTTATTAACCAATCAGAGCAACACATTTGACATACAGAACATCCTACAATACTACCCCCTCAGTACTGGGAACAGCATGTACCATCACAACCAACTTTTATGTGCGCCGGAAACTGAACTCAGGACCTCATGCTTGTACATCAAGCCATCTTTGATGACTAAACTGTTTTCCTAGCCTCAAGTCTTTTACTTTTTCTCATAACCAGTCATATGTGTGTCCATACTCCTTTAAGTGGACAATGCTGCTGAATGTCTGCAGTTTTTCATGGCACTGTTCTTGATAATGTTAGAAACAGTGATCTAGTTGAGCAGTCTGTAATGTGTACTGTCCCTTCTCTTTCGACAGAAGGTGAAGATGGGTTGCTGGACTTCAAGGTCCACAGACTGCTGGTACTGGGCCAGCCAGTACAATGATGTGGCTCAAATCAGTTAGATTATTTCTTCCAGATTTCTCCAGGCTGTGAAAAGTGTCATGGCCAAATGTTCCTTAGTCTGCTCCTTTCCTGGCCCAAATTATTTGCTGTTATTTTGACTCTTAGACATTTGGCCAGCTTCTCATGAACTTGAACAGGCTCACAGAGTCAGCTGACCTTGTCCTTTTTGGCAGAGCATGACCACGTATTTCTGGAATACATGAAATATATCAGGACCCTGCGCTAAGTCATCTGGTGGCATTTGGACATTAATCTGCCATTGGCATGGCACAGCAGCTTGTAATCCAGCATTTTTCTGGGATTCCAAAGGAAGAAATAGCTCGGCAGCCCCAGCTTCATGTGTTTGCTTAGAGTAAATCCACAAATTCAGATTTTCTCTTCATCCTCATTTTCTTATTCTTTTCATCTCTACTATCCCAACCCCAGGCCCCTTTCTCATCTTTGTGTCTCTTCTACTTTCAGGTTGTAACTTCTCACCTTTACTCCCCCCTCCTTTATCCTCTATTGCTTTCTTCTTTTGTTATTTTGTTGTCCTACATAAGAGGAAATATGATATTATCTTCTTGGATCTGTCATTTTAGCTCAGCATAGAGTTTTATATTTGTGTTAGAAGAATGAAGACAATAATGTCAGTCTCAGTCTCTTTAAAACATGGAGTCAATAAAGATGGAAAATTATCTTTGGATAATAATTATCATTCTATTATTATGATCATGTCATTCATTTCAACACACCTTAAGTCTGCTGAACTCTAAACATTTCTCAGACAAGCATCTTTAAAGTCCCAGCATATGAATACATAGGGAACAAATGACTACAACAGCTTCAATTTGGCAAAGCTATCAGATGATTTTGGCTTATTAATAGACATCTTCCTGGGAAGAGGAAATAAAAGAGATTCTGTGGGGGGACTAGGGGCACTTGGGGATGGGAGCAGGAGGGATCAGGTGGGGCAATAAGGGAGAGAGTATGGGGAGAGATGCCTAAAATTGGGGGACATTTGAGGGGCAGTGTGGATGCCTAGTGCCAGAGGAAACTTCCTGGAATCTATGAGGGTGACCCCAGTGAGGAGTCCTAGTAATGGAGGATACAGAGACTAAACTGGCCTTTTTTTGTAGCCAGGTAAGGCTTTCAGTAGTGGGACTGGGTTGCATTAGGTTGAATAATTGGCTGAGGGGTTCTGATGGAGAACCTCAAACAACCCAGGCTGATGCTAAGATAGAGGGTTGCTCTCTGAAACCTGACAGTGGAGTTCTGTTGCTGAAGACAACATCCACACAGCTCATTGAATGTAGGGAGGTCAATCAAGCTGGTGCTGGCTAGGAGCCTTCATCAATATGTTCTAGTCTCTTTGGTGCAAGAAGGTACTCTGCAGGTTATGGAAAGAGAAACCTGGACACCAACCCAGCCACAAAACCTTCCACCTACAATCTCTCTTGACTGTAAGATGTGCTGGGGCAATGGTGGCACAGAATACACAGAAAGAGCTACCAACCAATGTTTGGTTTAACTTGGGGCCTACACCGTGAGAAGGAGCCTAAGCTCTACACTGCTGCATGGCCAGAAACCAGACACTGGATAGCCTAGAGACCTAGGGTAGAACTAAACAGGACTGCCAAAGAAAAACAAAAATTGGTTCTTAATGATATTCTGCTCTACTCATAGATTGGTGCCTTGTCCAGTCATCATCAGAGAGGCTTCCTCCAGTAGTAGATTGGAGTGGGTTTAGAGACCCACAGGGAGACATTACATGGAGAGTGAGTCTAAATCGGAGGTCTCCATCAGGTCACTCCTTTTGGAGATCAGGGAGCCTCATAGAAGAGGGGCAGGAAAGATTTGTAGGACTCAGAGGGGGTGGAGGACACAAGGAGAACATGGCTCACCACTCCAGCTAAGCAAGGCTCACAAGGGCTCACAGAGACCAAAGCAGCAAGCACAGGGCCTGCATGGATCGCTACCAGGTCCTCTGCATATATGTTATGGCTATTAGCTCGCTGTTTTTTTGTGGGACTGTTTACAGAGGGAGCAGTGAATCTCTGACTCTTTTGCCTACTCTTGAGATTCTTTTTCTCCTATTTGGTTGCCTTGTCTAGCCTCCTGATGATGGCTTTTGCCTTGTCTTATTATATCTTGTTTTGTCCTATTTGACTGTCATTTCTTGGAGGCCTGCTCTTTTATGAAGAGGAAACAGAGGAGGAGTGGCTTTAGGGGAGAGGGGAGCTGGAGGGCATTGGGAGGAGTAGAGGGAGGGGAAACTGTGGCTGGGCTGTATTATATGAGAGAAGAATCTATTTTGAATAAAAAATTAAAAAGAGGCACTGAGGTAGCTGTGAACATTTAAAAAAATCTTTGCACATGTGCTTATAATCGAGAGTATGAATATGTGCAAAATGCATCTGTACATTTCTGTGTACATGAAGGTGAGTATGCCACAGAGGACAAGCCTGGGTGTTGGGGTCAGCCTTCTGCCTTATTTGAGGCAGGGTCTCCTGTAGTTTGTAATTACATATACAAGGCTGGCTGTCCCTGGTAGGAGTGTTGGGATTACAGATGCATATTACTGAATCCTGCTTTATATGCGTTCTTGGGATTCAAATTCAGGTCCTTCTACTTTCTCAGTAAATGGTTTACCCACCAAGCCATCCCCCCAGCCTATAGTTATCAACATTCTTTCTCACAGTTTCTCTCTCATGTAGCTTTTCATAGGTGGTAAGAGAGGCAGCAAAGTCATAGGACATTTAAATTAAAACACTACACACATTTTGTAAGGAGGGTTTACTTCTGCAAGCTGTTATTGTGATGCAATTGTGAGCTGGCTATCAATCCCTCAACTGACAACAATTATAGATGCAGATATTAGTTGTAATACTAGTCAGTCTGTGAAAAAGATTGTCACTAAGGAACAAACAGACCAAAGGAGTAGCTATAATGTTGGCAATTAGAAAAATGTTATCCAGACTAGTCCTGGAGGAAGGCTAGGGTTCTATAGCTTAGACAAGCAATAATGAGACATCCATAGCTGTCAACTCTGAACTATAGATTATATGGATATAATGATTTAGAGCATTAGGCTCCATGCTAAAATAATTGTGTATCTACAATCATCTCATTATTTACAAGTTAAGCTCAACTGTATTAGTTTGAATGACTTTTATAAAAAATACTGTGGTAAGTTGTCAACAAATAGGTCCTCATGGAATTAAAAGGCTTCTGTACAGCAAAGGAAACATCTGACAAAAGATTAATATGTAGAGTGTACAAGAACTGGATGACCACAAACTAGGGCAGGCCCGAGTCCTAAGACTGGCTGGGCCTTACAAACTGGACTCTATGGGGAAAGAAGGAAAAACAAATCCAAAGCTGGGTGGGAAGGGATGGGAGGGTTGAGAAGGTGGCAAGGGGAGGAACTGATGGGGGTAAATATGTTCAGAATACATGTAGGAAAGTCTCACAGAATTAATGAAAATTACTTAAAAACAAAAACAAATGACCTAATAAAAAACAGGCCAATGATAGGCATGGTTGTGTGCATACCTGGTACCCTAGCACTGTGGGATTCCGAGATAGGAGGATCATTGGGGCTTGTTGGCTTCAAGCCTAGCTTCAGGTTTAGAAATAGACCCCGTCTCAGAGTAATAATGTGGAAGTGACAGAGCAAGACATCCAATGTCCTCCACTGTCCTCTGAACATACATAGCTACACACACCTTCATATGTGCACATATAACACACACACACACACACACACACACACACACACTACACAAAAGAAAATGGGTAAAAGAGTTGAATAGAGAATTTTCAAAAGAAGAAATATAAATGGCCAATGACTATTTTAAAAATTGTTAAACATTCTTGGCTATCAGGGAAATGCAAATTAAAGCCACACTGAGATTCCATTTCATCTCAGCCAGAATGGCTATCATCAAGAAAACAAATGACAAAAAATTCTGACCAGGGAGTATAAAAAAAGAATTTTTATTTGCTGTTGGTAGCAGTGTAAGTTGGTGTAGAAATCAGTGTGGAAGTTTCTCACAAATCAAAAAACAGAAGTACTATATATCCAGCTATACCATTCATGCACACACACCCAAAGGACTCTATATTCTACCACATACTTGCTTGTTCATGTTTATTATCCCTGCTCTATTCACAATGCCAAGAAATGAAATCATTCTAAAAGCCCAAGAACAGATGAATAGGTGATAAAAATGTGGTGAAGGTATACAATGGACTTTTATTCAGCCATGAAGAAAAAGGAAATTATGAAAATTTCAGGGAAATTAATGAAATTGGAAAAGATTATATTAAAGGAGGTAAAACAAACTCAAGGTCAGAAAAACAAATACTGCATGTTCTTTCTCCTATGTGGATCTCAGTTTCTAGTTTTGTTATTTGTTTTTACTGTGAGAGTAAGTGTGTATAGAGACCAGGAAACTGTCAAGGGACCCATGAAAGGAGAAAACAGAGGCCTCAAGAAAGAGAGGTGAGGAGCAATAGGACACCTGTGATTTGAAAATGAAGAGGGAATACTGAAGAAGGGTTTAAGCCAGTACAGGGAGCAGGGAGAAGGATGGGAGAGAGGACTGAGTGGGGAGGCTCAACCAAAGCTAAGAATGTATGAAATGCCACAAGGAAACCTGCTACTTTGTAAGGTAATTAATGCGATTGCCTGAACATAAACTTCACACACACACACACACACACACACACACACACACACACGCACGCACACACACACACGCACACACACACATGCACACACACACACACACACACACACACACACACACACCACCACCACACACACACACACACACACACACACACCACACACCACACACACACATCACACACACACCACACTCACACACCAAACATATCACACACCACACACACACACCACACCACACACACACCACACACACACACACACACACCACACTCACACACCAAACATATCACACACCACACACACACCACACCACACACACACACACACACACATACCACACACACACACCACACACATACACACCACACACACACACACCCCACGCACACACACACACGCACACGCACACACACACCACACACACACACCACACATACCACACACCACACACACACCACACATACCACACCACACACACACACCACACATTACACACACACACACACGCACATGCACACTCACACACCACACACACACACCACACATACCACACACCACACACACACATACACACACCACACATCACACACACACACACACACCACACACACACACATACACACACCACACATTACACACACACACACCACACATTACACACACACACACACCACACATTACACACACACACACACACACACACATTACACACACACACACACACACACACACACACACACACACACACACACGAGGACATGAAAATAGGAGAGAGACAGAAGTAGAAGGAGTAAGAGAGAACAATGGAAAGGGGTGTATATGGTCACAGCATGTTGTATACATCTGGGGAAGAAACGGAAAGATTATTCATGAAATAGTTCTGTGAATAAAAATCAATATAATTAAGTTGTTAATGGCTCAGTCGAGGTAATAGCGACTCAGAAATAAGACAACCAACAGCTGAACTTGGTTCTTGCCTTTATTTCTCAAAGCTAACATACTTTGTGAAGCTCACAAGTCAGCAGCTAGGAAACCATGTTAAAAACTTATTGGCTAGGGGAAGGGAGTTTGAAAAGTGAGTTCTAACAGACTGCATTATACCTGTTAATAATAAAATAACAGGTAAATAAAGGATACCTATTTTATTATTTTTCTTCTAGTTATTTCTTCTGGTTCCTACAACATTGCATTTTTTCTTTTTTGCTGTTTCTGGTTTAACTAGTTTTATAATCATTGATACCTAGCATTCTGGCATCTACTGAATGTATCAACATCCTTGAGCCCATTAAGAAAACAGACTACCAAACCTCTTGATAACAATTCTGAAAAGGAAGGAAAGCCTTTAAGTAGCATGTGTTCTCAGGGGAAGCCCACTTTATTTGAAACTTTGTCACCTCAATTGTCATTCTGCTTGACAATTAACAGTACCAATTAGTTAAAAAGTCCAGCGCCAAGGTGCATTGAGTTTGTGGAAAATGAAAATAAAGTGAGTAAAATCAGATTTAATGAGTCCTGCAACCTTGAGAAAATCCAACCCGTAGCCTTCATCTGACAGAGAGCCTGCAGTACTCTATTTATTCACCCTTCCCATATACAGCGCTCCTCACACAAGGTTGTAAGTTTGTTTGACATAAGATTTCAGGGGGAAAAAAGAAAATGAAAAGAAAAACAGAGACAAAAGGCCTGCTTTCATGTTCTGCCTCTGTTGTTCACAGCTGAGTGAGCCACCTCTTGGAGTTTCTGTTTTCCCATGTTAAAAAGTAGGTAACACTTCCCTTGTTTGCCTGTCTGGATTATTGCAAAAATCAAAGGAGAGAAGACAGAAGAAAGCTACTGCTCATTGGAAAATGCTTCAGAATGGAAATTTTTGTTATTTCTTTCTCTTAGCCCTTAGTAACTGCTGATGTTTATTTTGTGATGTGGATATTGATCCTTCATTCAATGGTTATTCATTCAGTCCCTGCTTTTTTATTTGGGGAAATGAGTTTAGAATAAGATAGAGGAGAATATTGTCTTAGTTATGCTTCTGTCACTATGATAAAGACTATGGCCAAAACCATGACGGGAGGAAAGTTTTTATTTCCACTTACAATTCTCAGAATGACTCCATCACTGGGGAAATCAAGGTAAGAACTTAAGGCAGGAACTTGGAGTCAAGGAACCAAAGCAGAATCGTGAAAGAATGCTGCCCTCTGGCATTCTCCCCTGTCACTTGTTCAGCCTACTTTCTTACACCATGCAGGACCACCTGCCAAGGGATGGCATGCCCCCAGTTAATTGGACCCCCCAAAATCTATCATTAATGATGAAAATGCCCAACACACTTGCTTACAGACAATCTGATGGAGGTCATGTCTCAACTGGGAATCCTCTTCTCAGTTAACTGTAACATGTCAAGTTGACAAAAAGCCAACCAACACATTTGTAGAAATAAAACGTAGTAATAAATGGGATTTGCTAGGTTGTATCAGGTATGGTGGATCACACCTTTAACCTTAGCATTTTGGAAGCTGAGACATAGATTATCTATGAGCTAATGGCCAATTTAGATTACAAAATACATCTCAGGCAGTGAGATCCTGTCTGAACCAAACATTAGAAAGAACAGGTAGGCTAGGCTGTAATAACTGCTACCCAGAGAAATAAAACAGGAAGTAGAGGGACAATCACAGCTGGGAGGGAACTTTAGTTATTGATTACTGTGGATTATACTGTGTGTCTCCCCTCCACAGATGAGTGATAAGGCATTTTGCCAATCCTTAAGATCTCAGAAGATGAACTTGACCTATTCAGATACATGGTCATTACAGATGGTGTGGGGTGGGGCCATTATCCAATATGGCTAGTGCAAAGTCAGAGAGTTGTTTGGAGAAGGCTGGGTCAACTAAGACAAAGACTGGCATGTGATGGTAGATCTTTAGAAACTGAAAGGGGTTGGAAGTATCTTCTACATCCTGCAGATAACACATCCTTGTTTACACCTTGACATTTGAATTTCTGGACTATAGATTTTAGATGGCACAGAACAAAGAAAAGTTTAATTCTTTACTGTTTACTAAATTTTGCCTGAAAATTTAATTCCAACTTCTGCTTATTTCTTTGAATGTATTTTTTAAAATAAGGGTCACTATTCTAGTTTTACACCACAATAGATTCAGATAAGAATAATGAATATATAAGGACTCAGAGGACAACAATGCTAACATTTGTCTCTGTGAGCTATAAAGCAAAGTGGAATGAAGTCAAAGGACTCAAGTGCATGTTTGTTAGCACTTCATGATGATCTGATCAAAGTTTTTCAGTGGCCTGTCTCAACTAGATTCACAAATTAATTCTTTCCTTAGTTAACTAAGTACTCATTAGGGTCAGTGCTAAGAGAATACCGTTAGAAAATAGATGTGGTTTTGTCCTTTGTCTGAAAAATTAGTATAGCCAAACATGCTGGAATCTAAGCATCCATATGCCAGGCACAGTATAAATATGCATGCTCATGAGCAAAGGAACACCTAACATATAAACAAAAACCTACTCTACTCCCACAATTTCTTACTCAGAATACTTATTCAACTATTCAGTAGCAAAGCCAAAATTTGCATTTCTAGTTCTAACACTGTCATGGATTATTTTGTTTGTTTGTTTCTTTGTTTTGATGGTGGATCAGTGCATAAAAATATATCTGATAGTGAAAGTATAAAACCCAATGTGAAGCTTCACAGATTCAGGATGGTTAGTCTGTCTATCTGAACAGAAGGTCATTGATGGATACACTTTGGGTCTGGTTAATTTCTGTGCGTGATGTTTTTACTTGTAAGTTTTTTATAATAAAGTTTATATTTAAAAAGTTAGACAAAAGAACAAGTAGAAATTAATGTCAACCACATGCTGTCCTGCTCTTATTATCCTCAAAGTAAATGTTATAATACTGAAGGAAGAAGTTTATCTTAAGGCAATATCTATGTCTCTTTTTAAAAACTAGCTTGGGGTCTTGGGTTAACCAGCATCTTTTGGTTGAAACTGTGTTTTCTGGATTTCTGCTTCTTGCCTAATATTGTCTATCCCTATTTGCATAGGTACATTGAAATACTGTGTTTTTCAGTGAATGTCTGCTTTAGAAAGCCACAATAATAACAACACCTACAAATCTTCAGTGAAAACGATCCTTTGTTCTAATTTTTAAAATCCATGGACTACAATAGCACCCTTGAGGACTATAACCCATACAATAGATTAAGAGCCTATTAAATGTTATTTTCAGCTTGGCAGAGCACCAACTGCTAGGTTACCCTTTAGCTTTGATTATGTTGAAGTATGGCAGACTTACTATAGCCAGGTGACAGCACTAATGTGTCATTGTGGAATGCTTTTCAATAACTGTACAAGCAAATGTAATGAGCTTTACTATCTAATTCCTGAAAATCAGCCTTGCAGACACAAAAGACAAACATCACATGGTTCCTCTCATATGTGGAAACTCAACTGTACACCTGTATGCATGATGCGAAAATATTAAGAAGAATCTTTGGGAAAGGAAGAAGACTAGGAGGGGACAAGAGAGTGTTATAGGGAGGGTGAAGACTAGGACAGTATAAGAGAAGATCATAGGGGAACGTCACCATAATCAAAATAACTAATATACTTGAACAGAATTGTTTTATGAAACTCATTGCTCTGTAAAACTAATACAAACTAATAACAAAAAAGAAAGAATGAAATGTTGCTGCATCAAGCTGTGAACTTGTGGCAAGTATGTATGTGTATATGTATCATTGACCCCCAGGCCCCCATCGCCTACTCTGGGCTTCAGTCCATCATTGATACATTAGGGAAGCTTCAAGGAAACTCTCCCATGCTTCCCAAATTTGACAAGGATGTTTGGCTAAAATCTATAAAGGTTTTCTTCTTAATTGGTTTAAGGATTTTTTAGGTGTTCTTTTCTTCCTGTTTTAAATTTCCTATCAAATTACAGGTATAATTTTCATTTTTTTTTCTGAGTAGAATATCCTGATTCATTTACTGAGTTTAAAACAGTTACATTCTGATTAACATTGAATTTTCAGGATAGTGCATATAGTAAGGCTGATTTGCAAATTGCTTTTTCATATGTTGTAGAAGTATATGTTGCTGATCTGAATTCCTTTAAGATGACTACAAAATCGACCTTGTGAATAAAGCAGATGAAAGGGTTTGCTGTGCAAGCCTGGTCACCTGCGTTTGGTACCATGAACTGATATAAAAAACGAGATATAGTGGCATGCATCTATAATCCCACTATTTTTATGATGAGATGGGAGGAAGACAGAAGAACTGTACAGGAGCTTGCTAAGCCATCTCGCTTTGAATATGTAGCACAAGAGCAAAAACAGAGAGACCCTGTCTCAACAAGGTGGAAAGAGAAATTGACACACAAAAGTTGTTCTCTGACCTCTATGTTTGTCATATGTACAAGTATGAGTGCACATACACACACTAAATCACTAAAATAAAGAATCAGATTTGCAGTAATATTTCCTGTTATAAAACGTGGCTTCTGGGGAACTACCAGAGGGGGAAAACAGATAAAACATCCACACTGTAAAATATATACAAGTTAGATTTCAAGTAAGTAAAATTAGTATTTTATTAATGCTCTAGAACAATTCTTTTATACATCATGAATATGTATTTTGGCTAATAAAAAGTAGATAGGCTGGTAGCTGGGTAGGAAGTTAGGTGGGAAAGACAAACTGAGAATGATCAGAAGGAGGAGGGTTGAGTAAGGAGAGATGCCAGCCAGCTGCCCAGGAAGCAAGACATGCTAGAGGACAGAAAAAGTCATGAGCCACATGGCAATACATAGATTAATAGAAATGGGTTAATTTAAATGTAAGAGTTAGCTAGTAACAAGCCTGAGTTATTGGCTGAGCATGTAAAATTCACATTCAGCCTCTGAGTCAGTTATTTGAGATGGGGAGGTTGAGACAGTAAACATCCATTACACATTAACATTTGTAAATACTCATAAAGCTCCTCAAATGACACAGGGAAAACTTATAATGTCTGAATTGAATTGAAAATACCTTAGAGTTGCTAATTGCAAATAAATCAGTGCTAATATGACAGGGGTTTTGTGTTCCCTGAAATATTGTGTGTTCCCCGAAATAAACATATTTGGGGTCAGAGAACAGACAGCCACTAGAACAAAGCCAAAAGTGGTGGCTAGAAAATGGGAAGAGTAAGCCATAACAGAAGTTGGGTGGTGGTGGTGCACGCCTTTAATCCCAGCACTTGGGAGGCAGAGCCAGGTGGATCTCTGAGTTCAAGGCCACTTTACAAACAGCTAAGCATGGTGACCCATGCCTTTAATCCCAGAAACCCAACCTTTAATCCCAGAGAGTGGGGGCAGAAAGAGAAAGGTATATAAGGCATGAGGACCAGGAACTAAAGGAGAGTTAAGCATGTAGTTAGTTAAGCATTTGGCTGGATAAGCGGTCAAGCTTTGGAGCAACACAGTTCAGCTGAGATTCATGTGGAGGAGGACTCAGAAGCTTCCAGCCTGAGGAAACAGGATCACCTGTGGAACTAGCAAGGTGAGATAGCTGTGGCTTGTTCTGTGTCTCTGATCTTCCAGCAATCACCCCAATAACTGGCCTCGGGTTTGATTTCATTAACAAGTACTATTAAGATTCCTGCCACAGGTTTAAACATTTATACACAGGTTGATGCATGGAATTCTAACCCTATGGTAGAGTTGGGCAGGCAAAACATAGTTGTACAAATGATTTGGGGCAGACTTCAGTTCCTAAATTATACCAAGTTTTGATAGGCTTTAGAAATATTTCATGCCACTTAGAATCTCAAGAAAAGTGCAAACCTTTCTAGCCATCATGGCTGTCATCATACCATCAGCATCACCAACATAATGGTCATTATTGCCATCACCATGTTTTTTTTTTTTTAAATCATTATCACCATCAGCATCATCATTGTCATCATTATCATCACCACTGGTACCATAATTAATAACCTCAACAACAATATGGTCTTTATTACCATCAACCTCATCATTGCTGCCATTGTTATCATTATCATTACTGTTGGTGTCATCAGTAACCTCATCAGCATCATGGTCATTATTTCCATCAAAACCATCATCATAACTATAATCTCCATTGATATAATTATTGTCATCAATAGCACAGACTATAGCCATTATTACTACAACATGGTTCTAGTTTAAAATCAACATAGGGGAAAAAGAGTAATTTGTCTTACAATTATGGGTTATGGTACATCATAGTAGGGTAAGTCACATGGTAGGAGCTTTAAGTAGCTAGTTACATTTACAGTCAAGAGCAGAAAGAAATGAATGACTGCATGCTTAGTTGCTTGTTATCAACTTGATTTTTCCACTCGTACACATTTCTGGTACTTTTCCTTAGGGAATAGTGTCTCCCCACTTGCTGAGCTGGGTCTTCCCACATCAGTTAATTTAACTAATGCATTACACAAAAACATGCCCACAGGCCAGCCTAATAAAGACAATTTATAATTGAGATCCCTTTCCCAGGTGATAATCGGTTTTGTCATGTGACAATTAAAAAAAGCCAGTGTAGGCATCATCAGTGCCATCAATATCATCACCACCAGTAAGTACCTCATCAACATAATGTTCATCAGTGCCATCAGCATAAATGTCATAACCATCATCATCACCATCAGCATACATATTTTTGCCTTAGTTTCTTTTCTGTAACTGTTATAAAATATCTTGACGAAAGTAAAAGGAGAAAGATTTTAGCTTCTCTCAGTTCAAGAGTATAGTCCCTTATTGTGGGGGAATTCATGGCAGCAGGAACTTGAAACAGCTGGTTGTATTGCATACACAATCAGGAATCAGAGAGTAAATGAATGCATACATCTGCTCAGGTCCCTTTCTCTATTTATATAATAAATGCCAACCAGGGATTAGAATCACCCACAGTAAACTAGTTTTCTCCCCTATACTAGTGTAGTCAACATCCCTACAGTAATGCCCAGAAGTCTGTGTCTCAGGTGATCTTAAAGTTTGTTAAGTTGGTAATTAACATTAACCATCACAGTTATCATTGATATCATCGCTATCATCATTACATCACCATCCTTATCCTCTTGCCATACAATTTAACTTCCATTACACATAGCACAATTCACACCAGTCTATGGACAACAGCTAAACTAGATTAATGAGTTCCTTTGAAATCCTGGAAAGACTTTGCTCCCTCTTTCTGAATAGTGACACTGATTCCCAGTCTGAGGTGCCCAGTTCCAATGCACTGTATACCTTCTGCACTTAGAAACTCTACCTGCTTCCTTCAGGTGTCATTATCTGCTTGGGCACTATGTCTAAGTTCAGTTTTCTTCTTGTGCCTTAAATAGTTTTAAAGCTAGGCTGGGCTTGGTGGTGCTTGACAGTAATCTTAGTACTTACAAAGTTAAGGATTGCCCTGAGTTTGCAGCCAGCCTGGGAAGCAGAATGAGTTCCAGATAAGTCTGGGCTATTGAATAAGATGCCTTCTCAAAATGTAAAAGAATTTGTTATCTAACTGTGTATAAAATATATGAAAGTATTGGTATGTTTTTCTCCCTTTAGAAAATTATAGAGGGTAGATCTGGTATTACTCACAAACCATCATTCAAGTGGAAATTCTGTTTTCACAGCTGTCAAAAGGGACTACATGACAAGAACAATGACAATTTTCTAGCCCATCTTAATACTTATAGGGTGACTGTAAAATAACAATTATTTGTTGATATAAAAGAACAACTTAATTAATCATATATTTATTTATTCATGAATGCTTACAATACAAAAGGTAATACATTCAGCAATTTATTTCAGCAAAGGAAGTTTTGAGTATGTAGATCATGTAGAAATAAAATAGATATGCATTAATAATAACATTGGCTATTTAACAAATACTGGATATTTCAGGAAGATAACTAAACAGAGCTAAAGTTTTGTTTTTTATTTTTGAAGAAGGATGCTTTATGTAGCCTAGGGTAGCCTCAAACTTTTGATCTTCCTGCTTTAGCCCCCAGAGTGTCAGAATTTGTGTATATATCAAATTCAATGTTCAGGTTTTTTTTTTTTTTCCTGACAAAGACCTACATGGCAGAAAAAAAAAATCAATGTCTCAAGTGAATATTTTGATAGTAGTTTTCTTGTGGACAATGTGAAGAAATTATCATGATATTTTATAAGAATTAGAGGAAGAAAACAAATCCATTATTTATTCTGGAAAAGCTGTCGCCAAAACCTGGAGAAAATCTTTCTCCTGTGCTCTTCTGGAGAGTGGTATGTAATGTGCTTGGAAAGCTTAAACATTTCTTCGGTGAATAGATTTTTAATTTGCCCTTCATGAAAACACCTTAGAAGGTCCTGAAATTGCACATAGAATCTACCATGCATATATATGTAATTTTTTCTGGAGTTAATTATCCAGTTATCTCTCTGGGTTCTTGAGGGTAGTTTCATCCACAATGTATTTTCTGTATAGTTATATGAAATCATTCACAAAGCTTGGCAAAATACAGAGTTCTGGGCCCCACCCTAATCAAAATTACTGAAGGCAGAACTTGAGATGAAGAAAAAATAGACTCCCTGTTCTCTCTCTCTCTCTCTCTCTCTCTCTCTCTCTCTCTCTCTCTCTCTCTCTCACACACACACACACACACACACACACACACTTGCCTTTCTGTTTCTCACAATTATCCTTAATTCAATTAAAAACAAAAATAATCAAAAATCAATTTAGCAGGAACAATTCCACAGAGGGTCTCAATCAAAACGGCTAAAATATATCACTCTCTCACAGTCTGTTTTGATCCAAGGGTAAAATGTAAACCAGTCAGGGGAATTTATGGACTTCATGTCCTTCACACAATCCTCCATAAATATCATTTCTCCCCACTGAGCATTTCAGGAGGATTAGAAACAGAATTCAAGGTTTTCTTCACTGACAAGAACCTGCAGGGCAAAAATTCAGTGTTTTAACTCTGGATGAAGTCATTGTATTTGTTAATCAACTGGGCAGAGGGCAAGATGGAGATTATGTTTTTGTCTTCCTAAGAATTTGTCTGAGTGAATTGGCTACTTGCCTATCTGATCCCAAAGTAGGTCAGTGGGTGTTACACTTTGGGAATACCCTGGTGAGATCTGAAATTAAAACTGCAAGGGGGAGGCAGTTTCTAGAACATCAAGGCCAATTGTTAGCAGCCAAATAAACCAGCAAGATAGCAGGCTACACTGATGATACCTACCTGGGAGTCAGCAGCAACTGACTCCATATTTGCCTAGATCATGTAGAAATAATTCTACACTAACCCTAATTGACAGTGGCCTGGGATCCTTGCTGTACCTGCTCATTTCCTGGTGAGGTCCTTCCAGGGAATATCTTATACAACTGTTTAGTTTTCACTCTTGCTCATAACGTGGAGAAGTCATAGTAGACATTCACTTCTTAATGTATTTTTAATGTTGTATTTTGTCTATCTATACCAGGAAGAAGAATTCATTCTGTATTATACAGAAACACACGTGCACACACACACACACACACACACACACACACACACACACAGTGTTTCTAGAGAGATAGCATGTAGTTTTATCAACTATATATAGTCTTAAATAGTCTTAATAATTCCTTCGAGATTTCCTGTCATCCTTTCCCAGTCCTGAAGGAATAGTTAAGCAAATTATGGGAGAAACAAATAAGATGCATTTATATGTATTTGAAGAGGAACAAAGCTACAATGAATGAACTTGAAACCATAAGCTACCTGCTTGCTGCGTGCTGTGCTTTGGGTTACTTACCCTGCTTCCAGTCTAGGTGTATCACATTTGTATATGAAGTGTAATAAGTCTGGATTGGGGCTGTAGATATGGCTCAGTTGGTAAATTGCTAGCTCATGGAATGCCATCCAAGGCTGACATGTGAACCTGCATGTACAGAGACGTGAACACACACATATGCATACATACACACACAGTCTGAACTGGCTTCATATGAGTGCATGAGATTTGAGCAGGGGTGAAGTTTAAATCACAGACTTTCTAACTTGTACTATCTTAACATTTATTTTTCATTAAACCACTGTTGGATAGAAAAAGAAATGGGATTACATTGTCTAGTTATTTCATATAAAAGTCTTTAAGCAAGCAAGCAAGATTTATTTTTTCACAACATTTTGCTAAGATGCCTGTACTTCAGACAGAGCTCTGTAATGGCATAACCATATGGTGCCATTTCAGTATTTTATGCATTTCCTTATTTTTCCTGTTACAATCTAGCATATTATCTTAATTATGTTTTAAATAACTTTTGGAAACTAAGCATTAAGAAATATCAGTGAGATTAAGCCTAAGCACATGTATAACATACACATTTTATAATAGCATTTATCAAAAAAGAATGGAAAGATTATGGCATATACTTATATCATTTGGAGTTTCTTTATATTACTCCACTATAAATAATATATACACATTTAAGTTTTAAGAAAGAATACACTTATTATGCAATATCAACCTGTCTTGAGGGATTTATTGATGAATAAGATGGTTTTTGTAGCTTCAACGAGTCAACACTTTTCCATCCATATTTTCTACAATATAATCTTTATGACTAAATCATGAAAATTGATACTCAGGTTTATAGAGTGATAAAACATATCAACCCCAAAGTTCTTGGGCAGCATAGTATCCTTCCAAATTTAAAACATACTTACATAATTTAGCATGTTTTATTCGCCCTCAGGGATCTAGATAGGTGTGGCTCCCTAAGGCTTCTGGATCCTAAGGATAGTATCTGGAAAATAAGGACTAAGGTACTGTGCTGATTGACAGCTCTGTTGTACCAATTTAGATACCCATGATCACTGAGAACTGTCCCAAATTTTTTTTCCAATCTCTGTCACATGACAGCTTTGTCATAGCTTTCACCTTTTCATTGAGTCCCTTCATCTTTGTGTGACAACTTCACTGTCAAAGGCTATGGCACTGCTATTCCAAAAAGATCCATTATTCTTCACTCTTTCTTCTTTCATTTTAGCTCTTTTGCTGGCTATGCTTTGGTTGAATTACCACATTTGGATTGTCTTTCTGATGACCTTCTTGAGACTTCAGACACTATGACAAGCCTTTCTAAAGCACTCAAACTATCATCACATTATAGTCCTGCTCTTAATACTAGTCATAATTTATGTTAATTGTTATATGTTTTGTATGACATAGTTTGGATCTGAGTTGACATACACTTTCTGAAAAAGGAAATATAATGGGTATTTTGGGCCAATCATTTTTATTCCATTGCTACTCAACTTTGCCTCTGTTGAAGGAATAGAGGCATTGATAAAAATATGTGTAAACAGTGAGGCCATGTTACCTTAAACCTGGACTCAGACACATTTACCCATTCTTTCCCTTCCATTCTTGAAGTTTCATATCTGTTCTAAGTTGTTCTCTTTGAATTTATCCAACACAGAAACCGTGGTATTCAATATACCCATCTTCTCATGCTTCCCACAAGCAGACCTGTGCTGTGCTCCATGCAGGGTCCTGTATCCTCTCCCCTCACAACTCTGTAGTTATTCCAATTTGTTTTATTGTCAAGTGCCTTCATTTCTCCAAAACAGCTCACTTTTTCCTTCACACAATGGAAAACAATCCATCTGGATATAAGTATCCTGGCACCTAGTTTATGTCTCTTTACAGACATATCTGTGTCTGTTTTGTAGTCAGAACACCCTTGCAACCTACCACTGGATGGGCACCATCCTGAGGTGCCACCTTCCACCTGTGTGACTTCAAATATCTACAGTTGGGCCTGTGCTAAAAACATGGGATATTAGTACCTGCCTTTTCATGTCTGCACAACATGGACCAACTATTCCAAAATGTCACTCTCTAGGCAGGAGGAAATCCATAATAGGTTCCTTCAGGCCATAACCAAAGATGAAATAAAAGGATATTGAGGCGAAACTTTTATGTAACTATATTTTTCAAATATTGAAAAAAAATAATTCAAAAATTTCCATCCATTCATTTATTTATTTTGGTGCTAAGACACAAGACACGCTCATGTGCCCAACATGCTATTTTAAAATTTCAGTGGACTGTGAAGTTTACAAATCTGGGGCTGCACTCACACAGCCTTGGGCAAATGACAAACACCCAGCATGCATTGCATTGCTCCATTTAACGCATATTCTACATAAACAGAAAGACCACAAAGGAAGGCAAACATGAAGGGAAGAGGGTATTCGGATAGTAAAGTGGGTTTCTTTTCTTCTTCTTTCTTGGCAACAAATAACTCAGATGCCAGTTTTCCTTTCCAGGGAAGTTTTATGGTTGGCTTAGCTGAGTCTCAGGGAGGTTAAATGATTTCCCTAAGGCATCATCTGACACACATCCACACACACCTTCTCACTGGCGAAAACCGTTCTGCATGAGTTGGGACCCAAGCACCTTCCCGCCCTGAGCCATTTGCTCTAACTACCGCTCCGAGAGGCCCCCAGTGGGCAGCTTGATACACAGCATCCCCAAAGGTCTGCTGCTCTCTTTTCTTGCCATCTGTTTTCAACAAACATCTTCTTTTACTAAGAAAACTCCAAACCATGAACCTTTATAGTATTTCATTTCTTTTTGTGTGTGATGTTATAAACAGGTGATAGGTAATTTTAAAATTTTCTGCCTTTTCATGGCTTCTCACCTCTTCATCTCAAAATTACAGTATATTCTAATAGTCATGTAATTGTTACCAGTGATTTCCTTCAATAACCCTTCATCTGATAATCTATATTATTGGATAGTCTCTATTAGACATGTTTTGGCTAGCTACAAGAATCCTTTACAATAGTTTTGTATAAAAATGAATGTCAGGATTGATATTAGTCAGGAAAAATTAATGATATGATGTATAGAAGTTTGAATTTTGTCACTTCTACACTTCCTCTTGAGATGCCTCTGGATGCAAGAAATTATGAGCAGAGAGGAGAGAGAGCTGCATTTCTTCCTCCTCAACCCTTTGCCTTTTGGGAGCACACAGAGAAGGCTCCCACTCACAAATCAAAGAGTGGATTTCCACCACATACAAGTTCTGCCAGCACCTTGTTCTTGAAACCAACCTTAGAACATAGAGATAAACGTCATTTGTAACTTTTCTAGACTGATTATTAGTTATGTAGTTTTCAAAGTTACCACGATGTTGTCTTCAGTTCAAGTCTTCAGTCTCCTAAGATATCCATTACTAGTTCTCAAGTACTTGTGGAGGCACTAATTGGTAGTAGCACTAGATCAATAAAGCAACTATAGTAAACACATATCTGTGTAGGATGATGGAAGATGATAACGCTATAGGAAAGAGTAGCAGGAAGTGGCTCCAATGTGCTGAAACAAAGAAGAAATCCATTTTAGGGAATAGAAGATCATTTAAACCTTCTGTTTAGGAAGGAACAACACTCCCCCAGCTGGAAAAAGACACACACAAGCACATCAGCTCCAAGTAGAGATGCAACAATGGTGCCTTTGGGCAAGTCCTTGCCTTCTGTGCTTCACTACAGCTTTCCTCCAAACTGTTTTCAGCTGTTTCCAGTGCACATACCCAAATCCAGTCTCAGCTCTTTCTTCACAGTGTTAACCTGATAGCCACATCCAGTGAAGCTTGGCTTTGCCAGCAATGTCTACGCTTCATCAGGATGACAGTTTCCAACAATGTGACTACAAACTGCTAATGCAATCTATGTTACAGGTATCATCATCAGCTAGCTGGGATGGAAGGGGAAGGAAGCTGAATCTGATGGGCAAGCAAGTTGAGGCAGGACCCAGTTTGAAGGAGTACCTTTTTCATCTTGTTGCCAGCTCTATCTTTTAAGTAAAATGGTTTTTGCTGTCCTGGGCATCCATGCAGCTTCCCCGCTCAGATGGGCGTGAAGCTGGTTCCAATGGAAGATAATCTGGAAGAGCCTGTCTCTTCCTGGTCTCTGAATGTGCACTATCTCTACTGCAGGGGAGGGAAAGATGTCTTAGTGAGCTTCTTAATCACTAGGCACTAGGGAGATGATAGGTAATTTTAAAATTTCACTCTTTTTCATCTCTTTTCAAAATTACAGCACATTCTAATAACCATCTAAGTTTTATGTCTGATCTATGTTCCATCATCATTTGCTAATCTCATGGCCATAGGGAAGCCATCAAATGTTGCCTTGTCTCTATGGATAAATATATGCATCCAATTCACATGTTAACAATGTCAAATTAGATAATGCTTAAATACATAAATATATAAATTCCCGATGAACACATGGACAGAAAGCTCTTGAGAGCTTTTTAAAACTATTTTTTGATTAATTATTCTATTTATTTATTTAAGAGGAACCTGAGTGTATGGAGAAGCTGTGCTAGTTAGATGTCTTATTTGTTTCTAAGACTATTTTCAGTAGAGGTCACCCTTGATCATGGGACAGATGAAGAAGACATAGAGGCTTTGTCCGGATCATTGTCAGACTGAGTTGCTGGTGAGCATGGAGGCTCCGTTTCTTCATTTATAAGATAAGGAGAGTATCAACTTCTTTCACAGAATTGATGTGAGAGTCCTAGGAGACCTTTGCATGGCAGTTTAGGTCAATGTATTGTTTTAGGTCATATTAATTCTCACAGCCTCAAGAAGCTGCTGTGGTCCTAATGTTTCCCCTTGAATCGATATACTGAACATTCATCACCAGTGTGGTGGTACAAAGAGACAGTGAGGTTGGTGGGAGCATTCTAGACCTCCTTCTGTTTTACTGATTTTTTCACCATGTGAGAATACTTAAGAAGCCGCATCTATGAGGAACAGTTCAGATACTAAACCTGCTAATGCCTTGATCATGGACTTCCCAGCCTCTGCAGGAAATCAATTTCTGTTTATGAATTATACCATTCCAGGAATTCTGTTATAGCAGTGCAAATGGAACAAGGCAGAAACTAATCTTGACTGTAATAAATGACAGAGTCTGGGGGTTTCTGAGAAATCCAACGTCAGCTAGGCTCTGCTGAGAACTGTTCTATGTGTGAAGCAGGCTCATGTTGGCTGACTGGAACCTCACCACAGGGCTGGCAGAATTAAGTAAGTGGTATGGAGACAACTCTAGAATAGCAGTCTATTCTGTGTTTCAGAGCCTCCTATGAGGAAATGGTGGTCTACTAAGATTATAACTGAGCCTTGTCTCCAACCTTCCTTGTGCATCCTGCATGAGATGTGTTAGTCACAGCCTTATAGCGGCAGCATGTTGAACTCAAATGTCACTTCCTAGCTAAAACAATCAATCTTTCTGACTTTACCAGTAAACATGTTCCATTGGGGGGTCACTAATATGCTTTTATGACCTCACTGTCAGCCATGATGGCATTACCAAGCTTGATAAAGTACCCTTTTGAGGCTTCCTTTTAATTTTATTTTTTTATGCAATCATGGGAGACGATAACCAATAAATTTGCTTGATGCTTCCTTACCACTGACTCATTTTGAAGAAGCCCTTTGGGGTTTGTCAGGCCTCAAACCCTTCAAAGAGTTTGTGCAGGATATTGGAAATGATATCTACCATGGGACCAAGGTTTAAGCACTGAGCTGCTACTGTTTTCTTTGCCATTAGAGTTACAACTTAGCTAAATGTCACTTAGTCCAAATGCTGCATTCTGCAGGCTTTGCCGACAGGCCTGACTATTTGTCTTTAATAAATTCATTGCCTCACAGAAGAGGTATTAGATGATTTGTTTGAGGAAAGGATGTGTAAGTGGTACCAGACTGCTGATGTGCAGTTTCTCATTAGGTCCATGTGGGCTCAAAAGTGCTCAAATCCAAATTAAGCTCCAGAGTCTTTTTGGAAAACATTGCAACAGCTGTGAAATGGAAAGGGGAATTTAAATGAGAGTTCCAGCTAGGGATCTTAAAGGGGTATTAGCTCAAGCCCTCTCCGTACAAAACCACAGGTCTACCTATTCTGTGCTTTCTTTAAGTTGATTAAGGGGTTGGGGTTTTATATTTGTATTTTACTTATCTATTTGTGTGTGGTGCTTGTGTGGTAGGAGAGTGAGGAAACCTGTTGCAGGGTGTGGGGGTAGACTTCCATGTATTGTGTCTTCATCTATCACTTTCTACCTTATTTCTTGAGTCAAGGTCTCTCATTGAACCTGGAGCTTAATGATTCTGTTAGACTGGCCAGTAAGCCTTGGGAACCCTCCTCCCTTGTCTCCATCTCTGCAGTAATTAGATTATAGGGGCATGCTACCACACCCCACTTTCATGATCTTTAGATCATCTCTGCAGTAATTAGATTACAGGGGCATGCTACCACACCCCACTTTCATGACAGGTGCTGGAATCTGAACTCAAGTCCTCATGCCTGTGCGGTAAGCACTCTTCTGGCTGAGTCATCTGCCTAGCTCCCCAAGAGGGGTGTTTTAAATTTGTATTTAATGCTTGAACTGTTTCTCAGATTCACTATCATAAAGCCATGCTGCAGGAGCACTTCTAACTACTGTTTTCAGCCACTGGGTACTTACTGGCAGTGATTATTTTCAAGTTAAATTTAAATTTCAAAGATGTTTTTAGCTAAGTATGGGGAATAACTTTTTTTGACTTTCATATTAGTTACCCTTTATGGACATTTTGGAAATAAAGGGGAAGAATGGATGACATCTTAAAGTAGGTTATGATCTACTGTAATTGTTGGTACTCTTGGATCAAAACTCCTCTCCAACATAGTTGCTTCCTCACAAATATCTAACCTAGGTTCTATATTAAAAAGCTGTAGGCATTTTTTTGCCACAAAAATCAATAATAAAGTATTATTAGAGAAGGAATCTTAAATCTATGATTTATTGTTATCTTTTTACTTGTCTTGTTCCATTGGTGCATATTTCTGGGGATTTGGAAATGATATTGGCTAAGTATACCATTGATATTAGTGAATGCTAATGTGCACATCTGAGGATCTCCTCTCAGATGACTCTAGGCTGTGTCAAGTTGGCAGGTAAGACTATGGTTTACCTTGTAGTTTAAAATAATTGCCAGAGACATGTTCATTGATGTTAAGATGTGGTCATAAACTTAGAACTGCAGCAAAAAGGAAAATTTGAAAAGTACACATAAAAATAATGGCAGCGGAAGATATTATACCTGGATTCAATAAAAGTTCTCAACAGAGGTGAAAGTTAGTTAAACAGAATAGTGAAATCAAGGTGGCTGTCCAGGAGTTATACAATTTAATGCTGAAGAAGAAAGAAAAAAGAATTTGAGAGTAAAGTTGTATGACCTTAGCAAAGGAAATAATGCACATTATTATTCAGGGAAAGAGAAAGGACAGAAAATGTATTTAAAGACATAATGGTAGAAAACTTTTTAACTCTGTGGTAAGAAATAGAAAACCATATCCATGAAGTCCAAAGACCACCGGATAGCCTGATTTCAGATACCCACATAAGGACATGTGACAAGGATAGGGTTGTAGCTCAGTGGTAGAGTGCTTCCCCAGCAAGCATGAGGTTCTGGGTTCAATCCCCAGCATGAAAGAAATAAAATGACACACCTCAGTCAAATTGTCAAAACTTAAAGACAGAGTGTGTGGAAAGCAGCATCAGAACAATTAACCACCTAGCAGAAACCTTGTAGGCCAAAGGAGAGTGGAGTAAGATATCCAATATCCCAAAAGGAAAAAAAAAATATCACCTGAGAATACTTTGCCTAGCAGTTCTTTCTTTCAGAAATGAAGGATGGATAATGACTCTTAAACAAAAGAAAACCTGAGTTTGTTACCACTTAAGTTACTTAACAAGGAAACAAAGACTGATAGATTACACATAGAACTGCCTAATACTTTTATACAAATGGCCAAAAAAACCATGAAAAAGTACTGAACATCTTTAGTTGACAGAGAACTACAAATTAAATCCAGAGTGAGGTATCAATTAATACTTAGAGTGACGGCTATCAAACAGATGAAAGAGGTTGAGTGATTTAGTCAATCAATGCTTATAATCCCTCTACTTGGGGAGCTGAAGTAAGACTGTTCAATGTAGCAGGAATCTTAACAGGTCTTATTAATAAAATTCAAACCTGAGGCCAGTTATTGGGGTGAATGCTGGAAGATCAGAGAAGCAGAACATGCCACAGCTACCTCACCTTGCTAGTTCCTCAGGTGATCCTGTTTCCTCAGACTGGAAGCCTCTGAGTCCTCATCTAGAATGGGTCTCAGCTGAACTGCTGCTAGAATACTGAAAGCATAACCAGCCAAATGCTTCTAGTTTCTGGTCTTCACGCCTTTCTCTTTCTGCAGCCACTCCCTGGGATTAAAGGCTCACTTTCTGGGATTAAAGGCATTTGTCTCCATGCTGGCTGTATCCTTGAACACACAGAGATCCGCCTAGCTCTACCTCCCAAGTGCTGGGATTAAAGGTGTGCACCACCACCACCACCACCACCACCACCACCACCACCACCACCACCACCACCCAGCTTCTGCTATGGCTTGCTCTGACCCATTTTCTAGCCACCATTTTTGGCTCTGTATCTAGTGGCTTTCTGTTCTCTGAACCCAGATAAATTTATTAGGGTGCACAATATTTTGGGGAACACAATACCACCACAGTTCAAGGTTAGCCTGGCTACATATAAAATCCCAGATAGCCTGAGCTATACAGAGAAACTTTTTTTCAACAAATAAACAAATATGAAAGACAATAAATGTTGGTGAGAGTGTAGAGAAAAAGGAATTGTACAGTCTTGGTATTGTTGTAAATTAGTTTAGTAATTTTGGAAAACAGTGTGGAGAGTGCTCAAGAGCTAAATATAGAATCAGCATATGTCTAGCAATTTTATTCCTGAGTATGTATGCAAAGAAATTAAAATGAGTTGGCTGAAGTGATGTCTATGCTCTCATGTTCATTATAGGAACACTCAAAATAACCAAAGTATGAAACAATGTAAGTCCCTGTCAGTGGATAGGTGAATTTAACTATGTGCTATTATCTGTATACAAGGAAATACAATTCAGCCTTTAAAAAGCAAGAAGTCTGGTCACTTGCAACACTATGGATGAACCTAGAGGACATTTTTTTTTTTTCTAGACAGAGTTTCTCTGCTTAGCTTTGTGCCTTTTATGGAATTCACTCTGTAGCCCAAGCTGGCCTCAAACTCACAGAGATCCACCTACTTCTGCCTCCCGAGTGCTGAGATTAAAGGCATGCACCACCACCACCCGGCTTTAGAGGACATTTTGATAAATGAAATAAATCAAGTGCAGAGAGATGAGTACCACATAATGCCATATGTGAAAACTGCATGAAACAGAGAAGAATAGGATTTCCAGAGGCTGGGGGAGGGCCAGCAGCATTTCAGCTGCAGAGGAGAGTATGTTTCACTGCATTTCTTGTGACCACAGTTAATAATAATGTGTATTTCAGAATACCTAAAAGAGTGGATTTTAAATATTCTCAACACAAATGGCTAAGTATCTGGGATGGTAATATATTAGATGGCCTAATTTGATCATTCCACAATGCATGCATGTATCCATAAACACACTTGTACTCCATCAATATGTGTTAATGATTATTAACTAAAAGCAAAGCAAATCTTTTTAAAGAGAGGAATATGGTGAGACCAAATAACTAAATTTTAAATTTTACTTAATTTTGTTTAAATTTCAATAGCCAGTTGTGGCTGAAAACTAGTGTACTTATCAGTACAAACACAGAGCGAATGATGTTGATGGCTGCTGCCTGTGAGGCTTAAAATTCTGATATATTCCCTTTTTTTTTAAAACCAGTTTCATGTGGCCAGCATGAGACACACTTTATAAAAGGGTACTTATTCCCTGCCAAATACATGGACAGTCATGCAGCTTGGCCACATTGTATAAACTAGTAGAGCCCCCCCCCCCCCAGGACTCAAACAATGGCAGGAATAGAGACCTGGGTCCGAGAACTACCAGGTCCTTGAGTGAACACTCACTTCTCAAGGCAGAAGTGACTGGCAGAGCTTGAGGAGAGGTGAAGGAGAGAGGGAGTTGGAAAGGTTGTAATATGGACAGGTTCTTATTGTTGATGAGAACTAGAAATTCTTGCTTTATAGTAGTAGACAAATCTATTGGCAATGTTCAAACTCAATTTTAGCTGGAGGCTTTGGGAACTTTGGGTGAAACTGTTGAAATAGTGGTAGTGCAGCAACATAAAAAAGGTCACTGGAGAGAACTACAGAATACCTAGGGAACAGCCTGAATTGCTGCTATTCCAAGGCAGAACCAAGTCTGTGTACCAGCATTTCCTGAGAACAGGGGGCATGCTACCGTCTATGCAGTCCTAGCCAAGAATTAATCTTGATTTGTTTGGGAAAAACTCTTGTTAAAAAACAATATGGACAACATTAAGATATCATAATGTTTTAAGCCTGTCTTTGTATTAATCTTATCTGGAGACTTTGAAGAAGTGGGACATTTTAGTTTCAGGCTGCCTCTCAAGTCCTAGCTATAACCTACACTCGAGCTCCACTAGCACTTTATTGTCTGTGCCTAAAACACAGGTGCATGTTGTGAAGGCAGTACTTTTTCAGAGACCAAGAGGGAAAATACCAAGATCTCTAAATACTATATCAAGATCTTTGTTCACTCGGTGCTGAGTGCTGATAGCTCAGTCAGAACCTGTGGCAACAAAGCAGTTTGTGTATGAATGTGTGTGTGTGGGCACATGTGTGCTCATGCATGCATGAGGGTGTGTATGTGCATGGGGGGGGGCAGATATCAACTCCAGGTGTTGTACCACCTTGGGTTTTGAGAATATCTCTTATTTTTATCTGGAACCCCTAGATTTGGGGTCAATGAGCAACAGGGACCTGCCTGTCTTCACCTCCCGAATGCTGAGATTACAAGTACGAGTCACCACATCCATCATTTAAGGAGGGCTTTGGGGACTGAACTTAGATCCTTCTGCTTATGTGATACACAGTTTACAAACCAAACGATCTCCCAGCCCCAGTGAGGCACTTCTTACTTGGCTCTTTTGTGGTCAGATTTCTCTGATTCTTTGACTCTTCTCTGTGATATTTTTGGAAACTAAATCACATTTTCTACCCCTTTGGTCTTCACATTTGCTTTCCACTCATCCTAAATGTACAAGCATGTGATGCTGTTGTTTGGTTTTATCCAGCTGTGCTCTCTTTCTGTACACATAGAGCTGGAGTTTGGAGCAGGCTTATATTTGAATGTACCAAACTAAATTCAGATGAAGCATTGGAGACATTGCTGGTGTTGCTGTAGTGCAGCTGAACCATGAAAACTGGCTCTTCACTTCTTTCATATAGAGCCAATCTTGGAGTATGCTCCTTCTTCAGCAAACCCTATAGCTACCCCAGAGGCACTAAACTCTAGCTGCCTAATAGAGAAGTGTAGCAACTTTGAGGATGTAGTAACTGTTAGCTGACATTCCTCTTTGTAATTCTGCTGTCTTAACCTACTCCCACACTCTCAAATGTCCTCTAGTTTGCTTCTTGTGTATTTCTCCAGTCTGTTAGATTGGAGATCTAAGCTGAAGATTTCTGATTGATAACTGTGTTTAATAACTACTGATTCAACATAGACAGAATTTCCTTTCTTCTCTCTTCTCCTCCTTTCCACCATGCAGAGCCAGATTCAGACACGTAGAGGCAGCTCATTACTCAAGCACTCAGTCTTGATATACACACTTTGTACTCATCTTCTGCTCATTCACCTGTGTTGGCTGTTCTGAGCTGGAGAAAATGAAGGTTGGTGTGATTTTCTATGATAATGCCATCCCATTTCATAAATAAGGGCTAGCTAGAAAAGAAATACTTTAACAGTGTTTCTAGCCAATAGTATCTAAAGCAAAGCTCTCTGCAAACACTCTTGTGTGCATTTTCAACTATAATGCTATGGAAATAGGAAAAAATTCAGTTAAAGTCTGGAAATAATCTGCAAGATGATAATAAAGGGATTGAAAATAGCTGTCCCTGAAATATTTGAATTTTAAAGTTCTCAGGCAATGATGGCAAATAGAAGATTTGCCAGGCCGTTTATTTTAAATTTGCTTGCTTACAACTCAGCCTTACATGCTCTGGGGTTGAGGAGAGTCATTATTCATCTGAGATAGCTGAAGTGATCAGGCATCTCCTCCACACTGGTCAGTGCTTCCCTGGGTTTACTTGGAGCACCTGCTGTGGAGAGGAACATTTGATCCCAGTGATTCTGGCTGCTAGCCTCCTTGACCACTGGAGGGAAGATTTCCATTAGAAAATTGTAAATTCAGAGCTTGAGTTGGATGCACCAAGTGTGTGAGAAATAATGTCTCTCAGGTGCAGGCCCTGGGAGCAACTCCTGCTTTCTACTTTTCTTTACTGGACAGTTGACATTGTTTGCTTAAATTCTTTAGGGATTCTGTTTTTAAAACATTTAAAATTGTGTTATTATTCTGAGAGGGAGGAGGGAGGGGAGAAGAGAGTGGGGGGATTGCCTGGTTGGCACTCAGAGCATGTGAGGACAAAGGATGAGTCCTGGGAGCCAGCTCTTTCCTTCCTCCTTTACTTGAGTTCTGGGGGTTGAATTCAGGGCTGCCAGGCTTGCTCAGCAAGCACTTTCACTCACTATGTCACATCACTGGCCTTTGGAGACTTCTTGTCATTATTTTCCTGTTTCAGATTAAGTGAATTAATAACACAGAACCACATTTTTCTTGTCCTTCTTCACATCCTCTATAAAAACAAAGGGTGGAAGAGCAGTCCTGGAATGCTGTCAGTTTCTCTGTTGTAAAGCTGGAATTATCAGCCCAAATCTCTCGGGGTACTAAGTGGACATTTCCAATGGTACCTTGGTAAATCAGCTCTTGATATGACAAGGAAAAGACAGGGACAACTTTACTAAAATTTACATTTTAAAGGTTCTGTTCTCCTTTTCATACTTTCCTAATCAGCTCCCACCACATCCCAACATTCCCCTAGCAGAGGGCTAACATGATTTTCCATGCTGGTTTACAGTTAATGATTTCTGTCAGGTTCCACACCATGTTATGTGTGGTGTTTAGTGTTAACTGTCAACTTGATGGGACCTATACTATCACAGGAGACAAGTCTCTGATCCCACTTGTGTGAGATTATCTAGATTAAGGTTAGCCTCTGAGAAGGTCTGTGAGGGATTATCTTGATTATGCTAATGGATGTAGAAAGACCCATTTTAATTGGAGGCAGAACCATTCCTTCAGCACAACATCCTGACTGCATAAAACCGAGCTGAGCCCTAGCATTCATTTTTTCCATCCTTGAAGTTATAATATAACTAATCATTTCTCATTTCTTCTCTCCCTTTCCTCCATCCAAACCTTCCCATTTACTTCTCCTTTCTCTCTTTTAAATTCTTGGCTTTTTTTTCATCTGACATTACTAGTAGATTTGCTGATCCTCTGGCACTTAAAAATCTTTTTACCCCACTTCCACAATGTTTCCAGGGCCTTAGCTAAAGAAGTGGTTTGTAAATTTATTCATTGGAATTGGACTCCACAACTCTGCATTTTGATTGGTTGTGGTTTTCTGTAAAGGTTATTACAAAGAGAAGTTCCATTGATGAGAAGTAAGGACTACACTCCCTGTGGATATAAGGACTCATATCTTAAATGTAGTTAGGCATTATGCTGATTTAGTAAAGTGGGGTTGTTGGTTCTCTGCAAACATTCATGACCTCACCAGCCCTGAGTACTTATATGGGTTTTCAGTACCAGGCAGGATTTTCCTCTTGTTGAGAAGTTTTTAAGTCCAATTAGAGAGTTGTTGATTACTGCCAAGGTATGCATGCAATTACTGCACCATTAGAGTAATTGTGCCATGCTGGGCCCCCAGAGACCCATGGGAGTGGCACTATTAGGAGATATGGCCTTGTTGGAGTAGGTATGACTTTGTTGAAGGTGGTGTGTCACTAGGGGGTGGATTTTGAGGTCTCAAGTGCTCAAGCCAGGTCTAGTGTGACATTTGCTTCCTGCTGTCTGAGAATCCAGATGTAGAACTCTCAGCTCCTTTCCAGCACCATATCTGCTTACATGCTGCATGCTGACATGCTTCCCACCATGACGATAATGGACTAAACCTCTGAAACTGTAAGCCAGCCCCAACTAAATGTTTTATTTTAGAAGAGTTACCTTGGTCATGGTATCTCTTCACAGCAATAAAGCCCTAACTAAAACAGGCATCAAAGTTGGTTAAGACTGTTTGTTGGTTACTTCTCTCCTTTTGAAGCCATAAAAATGCACTAGGATTCATTTTATTGATTTTATTGATCTCTTCTTTCTGACTGTGGGTTTGATGTGTACATTTGCTTCTAGATCCTGCTGTCTCAAAATTCTCTGCCTCCTGAGTGCTGGGATTAAACGTGAGTGCCACCACTGCCTGTCGACATATGGGTTCTTATACATCATCCTAAATTGGCTTGGATTCAATAACAGCAGCCCATTTTGACAAAGAGTACGCTTCTGAAAATTGCGAGACATTCTTTTCTATCTCTACCATTAACTAGTGAAGAAGCTACTTAATTTCATCAGGTTCCTGTTTCTTCTTCTAGATAACCAGAATATAAACTCCATAAGGAAAAAAGTTGTTGGTTTTCTTCCTTTTCCTTCATAACTACAGTCCCCAAACACAAGGCAATGCACTATATGGAAAGTGGTTCCTAAATATCAATGAGTTATTGCTATATTGGTAGAATTCACATCCCTTTCAGCCTCAAGTCATTTTGAAATAGACTTTCTTAGTGGGAAAGTAAAAACATGTCAGTGGTGAAAAAAGGAAGCATAGTAGATAACATTTACTTTATAAAGAACCAAACATTAAAAAAAGGCACTCTGAGGGATGCAAGGATGGTTCAACATACAAAAGTCCATCAATGTCATACACCATATAAACAAACTCAATGAAAAAAACCTATGATCATCTCACTAGATACAGAAAAGGCATTTGACAAAATCCAACACCCCTTCATGACAAAGGTCTTGGAACGATCAGGAATACAGGGAACATACCTAAACATAATAAAGGCAATCTACAGCAAGGCAACAGCCAACATCAAATTAAATGGAGAGAAACTCAAAGCAATACAACTAAAATTAGAAACAAGGCAAGGCTGTCCCCTCTCCCCATACTTATTCAATATAGTACTTGAAGTTCTAGCCAGAGCTATATAAGATAACATAAGGAGATTAAGGGAATACAAATTGGAAAGGAAGAAGTCAAGCTTTCCCTATTTGCAGATGACATGATAGTATACATGAGTGACCCCAAAAATTCAACCAAGGAACTGATACAATTTATAAACACCTTCAGCAACATAACAGGATATAAGATCAACTCAAAAAAATCAATAACCCTCCTATATACACTAAAAAAACAGGCTGGGAAGGAAATCAGAGATACATCACCCTTTACAATAGCCACAAATGATATAAAATACCTTGGGGTTACTCTAACTAAGCATGTGAAGGACCTATATGACAAGAAATTTAAGTCCCTGAAAAAAGAAATTGAAGAAGATGTCAGAAAATGGAAAGATCTCCCATGCTCATGGATAGGCAGGATTAACATAGTAAAAATGGCAATCTTACCAAAAGCAATCTACAGATTCAACACAATCCCCATCAAATTACCAACACAATTCTTCACAGACACAGAAAGAATAATACTCAACTTCATATGGAAAAACAAAAAACCCAGGATAGCCAAAAAGAATCCTGTACAATAAAACAACCTCCAGAGGCATCACGATCCCTGACCTCAAGCTCTAGTATAGAGCTACAGTAATAATAACAGCTTGGTATTGGCATAAAAACCGACATGTGGACCAATGGAATCGAATTGAAGACCCTGACATCAACCTGTACACCTATGAACATATAATTTTTTTATAAAGAAGCCAAAACTGTACAATGGAAAAAAGAAAGCATCTTCAACAAAATGGTGCTGGCATAACTGGATATCAACATGTAGAAGGCTGCAAATAGATCCATATCTGTCACTGTGCACAACACTTAAGTCCAAGTAGATCAAAGACTTCAACATAAATCCAGTTACTCTGAACCTGATAGAAGAGAATGTAGGAAGTACACTTGAACGCATTAGCATAGGAGATCACTTCCTAAATATAACATTAGTAGCACAGACACTGAGAGAAACAATCAATCAATGGGACCTCTTGAAACTAAGAAGATTTTGTAGAGCAAAGGACACGGTCAACAAGACAAAGCAACAGCCTACAGAATGGGAAAAGGTCTTCACCAACCCCACATCTGACAGAGGGCTGATATCCAGAATATATATAGGACTCAAGAAATTAGACATCAAAATGCCCAACAGTCCAATTAAGAAATGGGCTATAGAACTAAACAGAGAATTCTCAACAGAGGAAATTCAAATGGCTGAAAGACATTTAAAGAATTGCTCATCATCCCTAATTATCTGGGAAATGCAAATCAAAATGACTCTGAGATACCACCTTACACCTGTCAGAATGGCTAAGATCAAAAACACAGAAGACAGCTTATGCTGGAGAGAATGTGGAGCAAGGGGAACTCTCCTCCACTGCTGGTGGGAATGAAAGCTTGTACAGCCACTTTGGAAATCAATATGGTGCTTCCTTAGAAAATTGGGAATCCATCTCCCCCAAGACCCAGCTGTAGCACTCAAGGAATGCTCAATCATACCACAAGGGCATTTGCTCAGCTATGTTCATATCAGCATTGTTTGTAATAACCAGAACCTGGAAACAACCTAGATGCCCTTCAACTGAAGAATGGATAAAGAAAATGTGTTACATGTACACAATGGAGTACTACTCAGCAGAGAAAAACAATGACATCATGAGGTTTGCAGGTAAATGGATGGATCTAGAAAAAATCATCCTGAGTGAGGTAACCCAGACTCAGAAGGAGGAACATGGTATGTACTCACTCATAGTAGGATACTAGATGTAAAACAAAGATGACTAGACTGCTCTACAACTCCAGGGAGGCTACCTAGCAAACAGAACTCTAGGAAAGATACAGGGATCACCCAATGACAGAGAAATGGATGAGATCTACATGAACAACCTGGACGATAGTGGGAGTAATGACGGGCAAGTTTCGAGGGAAAGAAAGCTTAGGGGAGCAAGAGATCCTAGCTGGATCAAGAACAGAAAGGGAGAACAAGGAATAACAGACCATGATAAATTATGACCACATGAGAATGGGAATAGGCAGAGTTCTAAAGAGGTCCCCAGAAATCCACAATGATACATTCTCTGTGGACTGCTGGCAATGGTTGAGAGAAAGCCTGATCTGACCTGGTCTGGTGATCAGATGGCCAAACACCCTAACAGTTGTGCTGGAACTCTCATTCAATAACTAATGGAAATGCCAGGCCCCAGGTGGAGCTCCAGGAGTCCAATTGTCGAGAAAGAGGAGGGACTGTAAGAGTGTGAATTGTTGAGACCAAGATTGGAAGAGCATAGGGACAAATAGCCAAACGAATGGAAGCACATGAATTATGAGCTAGGGGCTATGGAGCCCCCAGCTGGAGCAGGCCCTCTGGGTAATTGAGACAATTGAATAGCTTGAACTGTTTGGGAGGCACCCAGGCAGTGGGACCCAGACATGTCCTTAGTGCATGAGCTGGAACCTTGGGCTTACACAGGGACACTTTGCTCAGCCTGGAAGGAGGGGACTGGACCTGCCTGTATTGAATCCATCAGGTTTAAATGAGTCCCCAGGGAAGTCTTGACCCTGGAGGAGATGGGAATGGAGGGGAGGGGATAGGGAGAAGGTGGGGACGGGGGCGGGAGGGGGAGGACAGGGGAACCCATGGCTGATGTGTAAAATTAAAACACAAATATAATAAATAAAACAAAAAAAACATAAAAAAGGCACTCTGGCATTGAAGGGAGGTATACAGAATTCTTGCAATCAGATAAGAAAAATCACATGTGCCACCTAACTAATGGGTCTCAGTTCTCTCTTGTCTTTGTTTGTTTATATAGGAATGTAAAAGCACAGAGTAAAGACAAGTGAAGATACAAAGCAGTGAATGATCTCACAACTTGATTTTTCCACTATTTTTACTCCAGAAAAAAGGTTACCAAGAAGCTAGATTTGTTCAATTCTAAGACAAAAGATAGACTTTAAAATGATCTAATGATGAAGATTCCCGATATTCTTTTTAAAAACATTATTTACTTAAAATATTTATTTTCATAAAAGGGTCATGCTATGTAGCCCAGGCTGACCTCACACCTGTGACCATAATCTCCCTAGTGCTACTTCTATTATTATTTTAAGATTTGAATAGTATGTTGAGTAAGTTTCACTGTTAAGTTGATATGTTTTCCAATCACCATGGAAACATACCTTTGAGCTTTTCCAGAAAGACTTAACTGAGTTGACAAAACCCATCCAGAATTTGGGTGGCACCATCTCAGAGTGGAAGTCCTGGACCAAATAAAAAAGGGGGAAGGGTAAAGCTAGCTGAGCATCAGTGTTTATCATTCTCTTCTTCCTTATTATGAACATGTTCTGAGCAGCTGCCTCATGCTTCTGTCAACATGGCCTCCCTGCCTTGATGGACTGTACCTTCAAACTTTGGGCCAAAACAAACCTTAACTTCCTTAAGTTATTTTCTTAGATGGTTTGTCTCAGCAATGAAACAAAGCAACTAACACACATGGACTTATATGTTACATGCCATGTCCTCTTATTGTATCTATGAAAATGTGTTTGCTTTGACATTCTGCATGTGTCCTCTCAAGGCATTTTTATGTACTTCCTTGAAACTTTGTAGATTCTGAGAATATGGTAAGATTACAAATGAATGAAGGAACACATGTCAGAAATGTCAAACAAGATCACTTCAGTTCAGCCCTGTTATTCACTTAACCTTTGATTCTTTGAATTTTAAATCAATCATAATAGATAGCATGAGTCACCCATTAGGCTCTGTTATTAGCATTTACATGTGTTTAACAGTTAGATAGAGTAAGTGAGGTAGAGTTAGAGCATGAATTATATATTGGTTGTAGAAGTGGAGTCTATTTAAGATCTGTTTGTTAACACACATAGTATTACTTTTCCCTGAAACATAGGGATTGGTGTTGTGTGTGTTCTGGGGAGGCAGTGACTGTACTCATTAAGAGCACAGATCTGACATCACAAGATCTAGGTATGGAATCTGCTTTATCTACTAATCACTTGTATTTAATCTTATACAACAACAAAACTTCTGCAAACTTCAATATGTTCATGCACATTCCTTCATGTGCCTCCTAAAGTTCTGCTTCATATGGTTGTTATAAGAGTAGAGAAGGAGCTTCTGATAACTCCACAACTGTCTGAATTAAGATAATTGTTTAACAAACAACATTATTGTTTTGCTACAGTCCCTTTTATTTTTATAAATAAAAAGAAATGGCTGATGAGGTAAATTGCTACAGGGTCTTTACCAGTGTATAAGAATACCTACTTATGGTAAGATGACCCTTCTTCCTACTTATGTGCATTTCTGTGTATTACACACACACACACACACACACACACACATACACATATACACACACACACACACACACACACACAAAGGCACATAAACACAGGTTGAGTGATAAAAGAAAAAGCAGCTAGTTAGAACATAAAAAGAATCCTAAAACTAGTCACAAGACAAGGAAAATGTTGAGCTTGAAAATTCACTTGTATTTATCCTGACCAGGAAGATATTCTTTTCTGGTATATCAAGTTGAGGCAGGGCCAGGCCCCTCCCTGCTGTATCAAGGCTGAGCAAGGTATCCCTCCATAGGGAACAGGTTACTAAAAGTCAGTTCATGTATTAGGGATAAACCCTGGTCCACTACCAGTGGCCCCAGAAACTGCCCAAGCCACACAACTGTCATCCACATCAGAGGGCCTAGTTCAGTCCAATGCAGGTTCCCCAACTGTCAGTCCAATGTCAGTGAGCTCCAACTAGCTTGGGTCATCTGTCTCTGTGGGTTTCCCCATCATGATCCTGACCCCTTTGCTCATATAATCCCTCTTCTCTCTCTTCGACTGGACTCTGGGAGCTCCATCCAGTGCTTAGCTGTGGATCTCTGCATCTGCTTCCTTCAGTTATTGGATGAAAGTTCTATGATGAAATGATGAGATCTTTCCCTTTCTGAGGAGTGGATGGGTGAGGTGGGGTGGGGGGGAGGTAGGAGGTGAGCAGGAGGAGGCAAAGAAAGGGAAACTGTTTGGTATGTACATACACACCAGTTTGCAGAAGAAGCCTTGGGGAAGTCCTTTGTTTTACTGCCCTGATACACTCCAGGAGTGAGCTGAGTTTTCTACCTCTTAGAGCTCCCACCTTTCACAGATTGTCCCTGTAGCTTCCCCTCTCCAGTTCTTTCAGTTTAGAATATATAGACTGATGATCATGAGTCTTGCCTGTTGGTTCTGTGTTTGGCTTTGGTTACTCTCTGCTATTTCAAATACAAGAGTCTGAGGAGGAGAAATACCTATATATTATTGAACTAACATATTTTAACTCTGGCTTTAGTAGCTTTTAGAGAATACTTGGGATCTTATTTTCAGAGTGTCCCTGTGTCATTGGGTGGGAAGAGTGTCTATGAAATCCCTGGCTGTTTTTTATGTGCAGCTCAGAGCCTTGTCAGCAATTCCTAACCATGTGGCTCATTTGTGCCTTTTGTTTCCCAGTGGTATTAAGACTGCCCATTCTTACTAGAGGGAGGATTACAGTGTTATTGGTTATAAAGCCTTTAAGCTCTCTTTTTAGGTGTCTTTCAAATCTAGATCTCTTTAAGCTAACCGAGATCTCTGCTTGGCTAAATCTTGGGCCAGATTTCGATGGACAACTGTGAGAGAGTGAACAGTTTGACAATATTATACTCCTCTCCTGGTGCCTATTCCACTCCCCTCACCCATAAGTGCAATAATTAGCATTTCAGTTAGCAAATAATCAGGATTGAAGGACATAGGCTAAAATTGAACCTGCTGTTCCATTTATTTTTTAAACTTATTTGAAGATGAACAAATATGACAATTATAATCATATATTCTAATGACACATTCATTAACAAAGAGATATATGCTATATAAGTGGAAAAATAAAACCTAATATAAGTTAAGACCATGCTGCTGTGCAAGCAAATGGATCACATAAGTCTTATGCTGCTGACTGGGAAGTTCAATAGTGGTATGGCTAGGATGCTCAGAGGCTTTGAATGCCCACACAGTCATTATGCTGGGCACACAAGAAAGCTATTTTTATGCACTCAAAGCTGACTCACTTACATCAAGGATTGGCTATAAGGCTGTATATGGAATCAGGTCTCTATATTACAAGGTCCTACATTTTAATTGTCATCCAGTACTGTCACTTACAACCCTCTGATCAACATTGGAATAGTAACTTTGTCAACCTGTGTCTTACAAATTCATAGCAGACCTTTCCTTCTCAGAAACAACTAGTGACTTCAGTCTTGACAGGAGTAAAAGTAAGAACCTTTACTCTGGGGCTTAATTTTCTCTAAAACCTAGTTAGTGTTTCTTCATTGTGTTTCTATCAACCTATCAGAAAAGTGCCTGAATATTTGTACTTTTAATACATTCTCCTTCTTACCTCTTATTTTGTAAGTGCTTAGTCTTGTGTAAATGCTCTACCATAAACATTTATTATCTTCCAAGAAATCTTAACCAATCTGGCTAATTTATTAGCTTATCACCAACCAATTCATCCATTATTTTTAAAGTATTTCATTCATTTATTGTGTGTTTAATATTTCCCAGACAATACCCTGGAAATGGAAAGGAAGAAAGATAGATAGATAGATAGATAGATAGATAGATAGATAGATAGATAGATAGATGAGATTGATACATAGATACACAGAAAGATAGAATATAGGCAGATAAATAAGCAATTGGAATTTTTCATGACTAGAAAGGTTTACTATTTATTATAAAATGTCTAAGATGTAACATAGTTTTACAATTACTATTTTTGGTGCAGTAGAGCAACAACAAGATTAGTGCTGTGATTAAGAAGCATTCAACTGAATGTACCAGGCTTACCTGTCTGCCCATGGGAGAACTTACCCTGTTGGAGGAGGGGATGAGGGGAGAGGAAGGGGGGGGAGGAGCAAAAGGAAGGATGAGAGGGGATCTGTGGTTAGTATGTTAAAATGAATAAAAAAGAAGTATTTCCATCCAATAAGTATTCCAGTGTGACTGCAGTAACCAAACACAAGTCTGAATAAGTCGACATTCATCTATTCTTAAAACTTATTAGTAAATGTATAGAATAAAATTCAAGTTATTAAAGATTCCTCAATTATTCCTTCATTTTCTACCATTAATAGAAGACTTTGGGGCAATTTTTCAAAGCCCATTAAAGTGTGTGTGTGTGTGTGTGTGTGTGTGTGTGTGTGTGTGTGTGTTGACTGGACTAGTCATGGGTTAGCAAGAAAACATTCCTTCTCATATCAAAGCCTAAAAGCTTTGGTGTGATGGATCTAATGAAAAATTTAATATCTCCTACTTCCTTCTTCTATTGCATTTTTGTTTGGTTTTCATGGGAATCTAATTCTGAGTGTTTGCAGTAGCCTGGTGCTTTCCCTCTCCTCACCTTTGATTAAGAAATAGTCAGTGAATGGAGTCAGTATGTGTGTGTGTGTGTGTGTGTGTGTGTGTGTGTGTGTGTGTGTACATGTACTGTGAATAAACAGTTATCAACAATGAGAGCTGTCATAGAGGCCAGTTGCCTCATACATTTTAAATTTTGGGACTTGGAATCTAACTGAAATGAAACACACACACACACACACACACACACACACACACACACACACACATTGTAAATCAGTGAGCTGAAGATATGGTTCAGTGGTTAAAAGCACTGACCCTTCTTCCAGAGGACTCAGGTTTGATTCCCAACACTCACATGGTGGCTTACAACCATGTGTAACTCCAGTTCCATGGATCTGACCTCCTTTGCAGGCACCAGACACTAACATGGTATACAGATATACACATAGGCAAAATATCCATGCACATATAATAAAAAATAAAATTTTTAATAAATTAAAATGGCAAATCAAATCTAAGCTTGAACTTTGAACCTCAACAATGAAAGATAATTTATACCCACATATCACTATTACTTTTCACCCCCCCATTTTCTTAGCTAACTGCCAATTTAAGTAAGCATCCTTACTTTGGTTGTGGATCTTGGTAATAAAATGATAACTTCAAGAATAGGAGTAGAGTACATAACCCAGACTTTCATATTAGTTAACCACCACAGAGCATGCTTGAAGTACTATTAACTATGGAAAGCTAGGAATATAATATGACTTACTCAAATAATTTCTTTCTATTATTTATATTTGGAGAAGGGGGAATTTCTGATTCTACTTGTCAAGTGTCAGTAAAGTTACATACTGGTTCAGTCTATTACTCTGAATGTTTGAAATAATCATTATGAATATTATAATTATTGCCAGTTTGTTTTGTTCAGAAATTTCACAAATCCATCTGAGCAGATTGTTCTGAAATGTGAAAACATTTCTCTAAGTATGATTTCCATAAGACACTCCTTTGTTCTTTGTCAGTCTTGAAACAGTCCTGTTTCTATTCCCCAACATTCACCTGCAACTGTTGCAATTGGAGGATCTTTTAATATGTTATATTTCAGAAATGTGTCACAATGACCAAAATTCTGCCATGAGGCTTGTGTCTGTTTTCCCTTGCAACATTTGAGAGTTTCATTGTGCCTATGAGTTTTGGTGAGAAAGGGTGGGCTCAACAGATCAGGGTACCTTTTCACAGAAACATCTCTGTTTTGTACATAATTGAATTTCAGTTGTTGCTAACTGAGAGTTGACTTTTTGGGTGTGAAGGAGGGACATCCAGCATATATCATAGGCAGAAGTGGTGCCATTGCAGAAGCTTCAGGCTGCCATTGCAGAAGCTTCAGGCTGCAGTGGAGCAGGACAAAGTCTTGCTAGTGAGAGTTGAAGGAGATGACAAGTTAGATGTTGGTACTGGACAAGGACTGAACTCTATCTTCATTTCATTGATAAAGTGGGTGAGCTGTTTATCAGATCTCACTAGTAGCAGCATAACAGCATTAAGCTACCATTTCTTGGCTTCTTTTGGTCACACTACACATTTCCAGGTTATATATTGACCATATGTAATAGTTGCCACAAACAAGCACATGTGGCTGGCCGTTGTGCTGTTTGCTCCTCTCATATCCTTCACAGATGGCAGGCACACATTCTAAGCATTCCAACTGTTTTGTTAATAATATGGAACAGAGAAGATGGATCCTTCATTCAGAGCTATGGCTTCTGAAACAAATTTTCCTCCAAGTGTTTTCCTTCAGAACTTGGGGATGATGTCAATCAAGTGACTATATTAAGGTACTCTTTAATTAGGAAACAATTATATGCCTAAGAAAATAATTATGATAGTAAATGCCACCATAACTGCCTAATTTCAAAAATATGATATTTATTACAAATTCTTGCCTCTAATTCCATATAGAAATCTAATGTTTATATGTTTGGGACCCTCATAGGTTATGTAATTCTTCTAGTCTGTAGATTACATAGTATATGTTGAGTTCATGTCTTTGTGAATATACACTATGAATGTGCCAGTTCTCTTTAGTGGGATGTAGAGATAGAGACCTTTAGGTATACGTCCAGGAGTTGGGTAGCTGTGCCATACGGTAGTTCCATTTTTAATTTTTTAAAAGATATGCATAGTGGATAGAAAAGCTTACACTCTATTAGCAGTTTATAAAGGTCCTCTTTTTGTACATTTTCACCGGCAACATTTGTTATTTAATTTATTGATGATGGTCCTCCTCATTGGGATGAAGGAGGAATATTGAGAGCAAAGAGGCTCAGTCCAACAGAGAAGGTAGTATAGGAACACGAAAGGGGAACAGGAGGTAGGGAATCAAGCTCAAAGAAATTTGTATGAAAACCTCATATGTGGTGATATTATGTTCCCCAAAATATTATGCATCCTAATAAATTTATCTGGGATCAGAGAGCAAAACAGCCACAACATTAAACATAGAGGTTAGGCAGTGGTAGCACACACCTTTAATCCTATCATTTGGGAGGCAGAGATCCAAAAGCCACACTGGAAACAGTCAGGCATGGTGACTCACACCTTTAATCCCAGGGAGTGACAGCAGAAAGCAGAAAGGTATATAAGGTGTGAGGACCAGGAACTAAGCCTGGTTAAGCTTTAGGCTATTGAGCAATGGTTCAGCTGAGATTCATTCTGGATGAGGACTCAGAGGTTTCCAGTCTGAGGAAACAGGATTAGCTGAGGAACTGGCAAGGTGAGGTGGCAGTGGCTTGTTCTGCTTCTCTGATATTCCAGCATTCACCCTAATACCCAGCTCCAGGTTTGTTTTTAATAAGAACTTTTAAGAATCATGCTACACTCATATGTGTAAAAATCTTGGAGAAACAGTCTTATACCTGCATTATAGATAAGCATTGTTGAGGTCGCTTTGATTCTAGGGTGACATAGGGTGGTGCCTAGAGTTTTACTTTGTTGATTTTACTTTCTGAGTAGTAACTTCCTGAACATTCGATGGCATTTACAAATTCTTTCATTTTTATTTTAAATCTGTCAAAGAAAAATAATCAACAAAATTAAGCTCAAACCAACACCTTTAACATAGCTGACCAAAAGGGTATTGTTGTTTTTGTTGTGAAGAGGCTGGTGATAAAAATCCATCATTTTATGTACAAGATAATTAGAAAGTTAAAAATATAATATTGTATGATGTTTATTTGGCTTGGTAAAATGGGAATAAGTTATTATATTGGAATACTTTTCTTTCTGTTTGATCACACATTTTATTGAAGGCACAGGCAAGTCTTACAGCATGAGATATTTTAAGTTGTGTTGGTGAGAACATCAGATAGATGATTGGACAGAGAGAGCAAGCCAGCAGCAGCAGAGAGAAGAAGCAGATGAGTGATGGGTCTTTGCCGTCGCTAACATTCACAAATCTATCATTCGGGATGCCCAAATTAAAATTATTCACCAAGCAAGAATGGCATTGAATTGTACCTTATAAAATTCCCAGAGTAAGTAGGGAAATGCCAGGCTGATATATCTGTGCAGTAAGACACATATAATCATGCCACCATCAATAACAGCCCTCACACTTTATGAACTCTGCTCTTTTTGAGGAGGCTATGAATAACCAGCGCACACAATCTCTTGCCAAATGCACAGCAATGGATTGCATTCCATGTTCGCCACCATCTGACTCCATCTGAAGCAATTAAAAGATCCATTTAACACGTTTCAGTTTTGTTAACGTTATTGCACGATAGCATGACAGAGCCATTTTGCATATTTAGTGAGCTCAAAATGCACATCACTTAAATCACTACCTGCCCAGATTTTTCAAGCCTTACCACATTTCTTATTTTAATGTAACTAACTAAATATATGATCTAGAAACAATTATTTATTGAGTCATTTCTAAATGCCAACTGGTCAGTTTAAGAGTTAAAAGTTAAAGTGTAATAAATTTTATTTCTTGTTATGATAACCTGATGAGGTATACATTTAAAAAGCTATCTTTTAGGATTTCATACATGTATACAGTGTATCTTGGTTTTTTATTTTGGCATTAAAAATTAGGTTAACATAAAAGTACTGGGTTTCATAATGGCATTTTTGCACATGTGTGAAATTATTCTTCATTCATTCTCATACCATTCCCGGCTACCCTTCTCCATGCCCTTACCGCCTTCTGGTTAGTTCCTTGTTTCCTCCAAATAGTTCCTATATATCACACATATCCCATTACCCCTTCTTTCACCAACTCATCACTGTATTAAGCAAAATAAGCTTGACTCAGAACATAAAATATTGATTTTTTTTCATATGCAGAACTTAAATTCAAAATTATTTGTGTATTTATGATGAAAATATAAAGAGGGTTTGGAAAGGGTGAAAAAGATCTTGAGGGGTAAATATTATAGCTGGCTGAGAGCTTCTGGGGACTCTCTGTCTCTGCCTCTTATTTCACCATAGGGGCACTGGGATTCCAGCTGTGCCCTAAGGTGTCTGGTTTATGTGGGCTCAGGTAATGAGAACTTAGTTACCCCACACTTGCATTGCCAGCACATTACCTCCTGAGTCATATCCTGATCCCAAAGTGCATGCTTTCATCGCTGTAGTAAATGGTGGCCCAGAAATTTTAGGCTGACTGCCTGTCTGTGATGCCAGCACAACCTGGATTTGTGCCTATTCTAGTTTCTCCCAATCAACTCACCTGACCTTCATTTCAGTGCTGGTCTGGGATGCTCTTGCCCTTTGGGTGATGAAGATGTGATACTCTGAAGAGCTCAAGTAGTGAGAGGACCTGCTCCTCCTCCGCTCAGGGGCTAAGGCTTTGCTTTTGACTTCCACCTCTTTCTAATTTTTAGATAGAAAATTCATCTTTTGTCATCTCTCCTATTTTTTTTTTTGCCTCAACCATGTCCTTATCACTATATTGTAAGCTTTAAGAAACCTCTCTCATTTACAAACATGAAATTTTGTTGGCCCTCTTCCTGGCTTCCCAGTCAGTTACTTCAGTAGTGGGAGATAAGGTTCCTCCAAGAGTCACTTGATACTCTAGAGATACTTTTGTTAGTCACAACTTACAGGTTGCTGCAGAGATGAGGCATGCAGAGGCAGAGATGCTGATAAACATCTTTCACACTCAGGATAAATAACAAAGAGTCATCCAGCTCCATAGGTCAGCAGTGTCAGGGTAAAAAGAACCCTCTTTAACTAATTACCTCTGTCTATTTTAGCCTATTACCACTGACTATTAGAACCCCCATCCTGTCTACTGGTCACCTGGGACCTCATTGTATTAAGACTCCAGACTCCATCCAAAAAGGAACCCACTTGTTGCCAGTCATTGATCACAGCCTTCATGACTCCAAACTGAGTGGACATCTCATCTTATTTAAGCTCTATATGAGGGCATTCTATATTCTCCATTTTTCTTTCTTCTCTTTTGATAAGATTTATTTTTAATTATGTGTGTGGCCATGTGTGGGTAACTGTAAGTTACTGTGAGTAACTGTGGATGTCAGAGGCATCAGATCCCCCAGAGCTAGAGTTACAGGTGGTTATGAGCCAACCAATGTAGGTGCTGGGAACTGAACTTGGGTCCTGTCCAAAAGTAGTACTGGCTCTTAACTACTACTAGCCCCCTTTTTTTCCTTCTTTTTTTTTGGGGGGGGGGTTGAAACAAGGTTTCTCTGTGTAGCTTTGCACCTTTCCTGGAACTCACTCTGTAGACCAGGCTGGCCTCGAACTCACAGAGATCTACCTGCCTCTGCCTCCCAAGTGCTGGGATTAAAGGCATGTGCCACCACTGCCCAGCACTTTCTTTCCTTCTTAAGACATTTTCTTCTTTGATGTTCCTCATCACGTTTCAATAAATTGACAATAATCACTGACACATCCTCCTTTATCCAATCTGGTAAGATTCTGGTGAATTCAATTTATTGTTTTCTCCATTGCTGTATCACTGTTTAGAATTACCTGGTATATACACTGAAGCTTTCTAGGTCTTGATAGATCAACTTCCCTCTCCCTCTTCTTTTTCCATGATACAGAATGGTAATTTTTTAAAAAATATTTTTATTTTATAATTAACTTAATTTCACATATCAGCCACAGATTCTTCCATCCTCCCTCTCCCCACCCCCTAACCCCCCAGTTTACCCCTCATTCCTACCTCCTCCAGCCCGTGCACCAAGGACATGTCCCGGTAATTTCTATCCATGAACTTTATAACATGCTTTCGTTCAAAGCCCTCCATATATGACATCTTCCTCTATTGATTTCTGAATAAGACCTCTAAGATATGTGTATTTTGGATATCCCCTAAAACAAATTCTCTTTATATCTGTCTCTTTCTCTTTGTTCTATGCATCTCTGGATCTCCTACTCAATTTATTCATTTCAGGCACATGCCTTTGCCTGGAGAAAATGCCCTTCTTTATTCATTGAATTGTACTCATTATTCAGGACTCATAACATCTGTCCTCTTCAAAGAAGCCCATCCTGATCCTCTCCATCTTTCCATTAGGCCAAATCTTTTAGTGAGAGGTGTTCATACCAGGAATCATATTTTAATTGCTAATTAATTTGTGTCTTTCTTGGCAGACTGCAGGCTATCTTCCCCATAGAGCTACAAGTGAGCTTTTCATGCACCTATGGGGCTGAACACTGTGTCCCACACACATAAGTAATAGTTGTTGAATGACTGAAAAATTAAAGGATGATTGAACAGGGTTTGTCTCCCTGAATTTTGGGATTATTTATAATCCACCCTTTTAGGACAAAATTAACACAAACTCACTCTTCTAGGGGCTCTTTGGTGAAGGAATTTACCAGCATTTCAAGGATGTAAGGATTACCTAGGCCTCTGGTTCTTCATACTTCCTACATTAAAAATTCCACAGTGAGGGTTAGAGATTTGCAATAATCTACACTGATTGCAACTGAGGTAAGTGTCTTACTTATTGAGGTGATGACTTTTCAGATTTATTACTACTACTACTACTACTACAACTACTACTACATGTCTTTCAAATCCAAGTTTTCTTCTTAAAAGAACATACAGCCAATAATTACATGCCAGGTATCCATATCATTTAAAACTCTTTATGGTTTTGTATGTGATTTTTGTTTGTTTTATTCTGTTTTTAAAAATCATTGCATAGGGTCTTGGAATAAGTACTTAAAACAGATATTTTCATGTTTTACATTTGAGTCAGTGCAGAAACAATTCCTGGGTATTGTCTGCAAAGAATTAATGACTGCTATTTCTACTGCATATGTCCTCCAGATATTTTCTTACAATATTAGTGTCTCCTATCCTGAACACAAACAAGTTTTGAATAAGTATTCAAATAAATATTTTACTCTTGGATGATGAATGGCAATTCATTTTTAGTGGAGGGAGAATCTAGTCATTGTCTTCACATCATGACATAGCTCTATTTGATCTCTTCTGAGTCATCCATAGCTCGTCTGTGCAATTTTCCTTTTTGCTTATCATAGGAAAGAGCTCAGGGGACTCCAAAATGAGTTTGGAGACATTTTGTCTTTTATGCATTATGTTTTAGAGAGAAGGATCTCTTTGAGGTAAAGGAGAATGAGCACTCTGTGCACTTTGCAAACAGAAATGTGTGCCAAGATGAATGAATATGTTGTCACAGAAATGGAGAAAGAGTTAGAACACAGTGTTTGTAGAGTGTTGGCCTTGTCCAACACAGTCTAAATACTCATGGGGATTACCAGTTATACAAGGCTCATTTTGTTTTGTAATATTTGCATTCTAAAATAATTACAGAAGTGTGTTGAAGAAAAAAGTAAGAAGTTTGTTGGCCTTTCCTAAATGTAGTAGAGTGTAGAATTCTTTTCCTATGGAGTTTTAATGGGGCTTTCTGGCCTTCTTGATCCTTTAGGCTTTTAAATATCTTCATACATCCCTATTCTCCCATTACCCTTGCCAAGGGTTTCTCAGCATGAAGCATGCTTATGTTATCAGTATTTATTCTTTCTCACCTTGTGTCCTCCAAACACTCTGATTAAAGAATTTGATTGAAGAAAACTTAGTTAGATACAGTTATCTACATGCTCTGGAATCAATGATGCTTAGACAGCAGGATCTTTCCAGGACAAGCATATTTGCAAATGCTACTAGATTATCTTTCATAGACTCAACATGCTTGGCACATTCATCTAGGCGACTATCAGTTATTTTGGAACAACTTTGAACCACATGTGCATTGTCAGAACACTGCTGGAGGTTTACGATGCACTTTCATGTTAGAGCTATTACCCTGTGCTCATTACTGGAAATTTTACTTTTTGATATCAATTAGTAAAATATGACACCAACCATAGAATTAAGAAATAACTTCCCACAGTTGAGATAAAACCAGGAATTTCATTATATTACTTGGCCATAATATTTGTTTTTCCTTATTCTACCAATTTGCACTTCCTCTTTTATTCTATTTATCTTCATCTTTCTTCATTTATAAATGCAACAATATTTAGCAGTGAAGCTGCTGAAAACTTTTACATTTAGAGAAGGATGGTCCAGAGAAGGACTTACTATGGTAAACATCAGGAGAAATAACGGACATCCTGGAGAAACTTAATTCTTATTGGTAGGGGTGACCTTGACTCAGTTTCCTTACAATAGGATCATCACCCTGATGTATACCCACACCCCCATACGGCCTAAGGAAGGAGTATTGACTATCCTTCTTTCAAGTCTCACTTTTTTCCTATTCAGATTTTTCTCATATACACCATCAGAGGACAAGTCAGAGACATGTAGGTCTGCTAGTAGATCCAAGAATATCATGTGTAGGTTTGAGGTTAGCTCATCAGATGCTCCTGGTCAAGTCCCTGCATCTCTTTGAGCTTTGTCATCATTTATATAAAGTGCTGAACTTGGCCCATGTACCTGGGCTGCAAGCAATGTTGAAGTCACAATAATCAGAGTGTTATATTTGTGGTCATAATTCTTCCCCTTCTACCTTCTTTCAAGGGTTCTGAATGGGTAAGATTTAGTATTCACAGTTTGGGAATTGTCCCCAGGTGTGTTTGGATAGGGACCTCACAAATACCTTCATTCCTTCAGTCTTGGATACTCTAGGTACCTGGTAGAGAGCTGGGGATGTCTAACATGGTTCTTTCATAGTTTTGCATGTACATTCAAGAAGGTGCCTCCCTACATATTTTCCAACAATTTCAAGCACCAAAAGCTATCATTTTGCCATGTAGTTGCAGTTTATATTATGTCAAGTCTACAAGCATAAGCCTTAGATAAGTGTTAGTTTTCTTACTATGATAAAAAAAAAAGTGGGAGTGTGTCTAGTGTGAGTCCCAGCCTGTCTACACAGCAGGGCCTTGTTACATGCTATTGACTCAAAGAAAAGCAAATTACTTCTTTGAGTTCTCTCTCTCTGCATATTCTATAAGTTCCAACTAAACAAAACACTGTGATACTGATGATCAGCTTAAGAAAATTATGTTGAAAGCTATACTGGGGGCTTTTGAACAGAGTGTCTCAATTTTTGTCTTTTTACTTATTACCTTAAAGGTTAAAAACATCTTTTGTAAGTTTGATGTTGCTGGTGAACTTATTTATGGTTGTTTTGAATTAGTCCCTAACTTTCAAGTGATTCTGCATCTGGTCATTAGGCAGTAAGTAAGCTTCCTTTATAGGAGCAGAGGTTGAGTCTTTCCTCTGTCAGTTATGGACATTTACTTAATAGAGCCAAAGAAGTCCCAGTGGTCCCAGGATTTGAGTAAGGGCAGAGTTGTTCTCAGTTCACAAAGCCTGCAGGTGACCATAGTCACTGGTGTCCCTTGTAAGGGTAACAAGTGGACTGGGGAGATGAGGGGTAAGAACAAGCACAAGCACGTAACATTTCCAAATCACAAATCTGAGCCATGCATGGCGTTTGTAAAGGCCAATGAGGACCATTCTTCAGAGTGTTATCCTGTGACTGGCATTCTATGAAATCAATTGTTCATGTGGCACCTGTTCTTTGAGAGATCATTTAAAACCCTCTACAAATCCTTACACATCTCATCATCTTGTAATTTTTGTTTGCAACATATGAGTGTATTTATGTACATTGGTGTGCATGCATGCATGTGCACATTGAGACCAAATATTAGCATCTGGTATCTTCTTCAGTTGCTCTCCACCTTCTATGTTGAGTCAGGATCTCTCACTGAGCTTGGAGTACATCAACTCACTTAGGCCAGATGGCTGGGAAAGCTCTAGGAATCCTCTGTCTATGCTTGTCCATGCTTCCCCAGCACTGGGATTATAGGTACCTGTTAGTATGCCTGGCTTTTCACTTGGGTGCTGGGGATTGAACTCACATCCCCACACTTGTGTGGCAAGCAGTTTACCTGAGCTGTTTCCCTAGCCCACATTGTGTCCCTATTTTAAAGAAGTGCTTCATGAAACAGAAAAGCTATCAAAGCCATATCATGGAGGTCTGATTCATATCTGAGTCTCTGCATACTTTTGATGCATTCAGTGTCTCCAAAATGTACCTGAATTTCATAAAATATTGCCTGCTGACTGGATATATTTTTTCTGTAGAATAAAAGGTTTGTTAAATAGTGGTCCATAAAATAAATAAAACATGAAATGATAATAGGCTGAGGTCTTCTGAGATGTGTTGTTAATATGAGATAAATGCACCCAGAAATTCTGAGATGGTTTAATTGTGAAAAACAAACAGAGAGCCAGATCTACATCAGATATGAAAGCCAAGTTGGCTGAGTGGACATCACAGAAAGATGCTTGGCTCTGGTAAGGAAAGGAAAAGTCTGGAGCAGAAAATTACAAGTGTACACAAACACATGTGTATCACTATCCTCTGGGGCCATCTTCTTTTTATTGACTATTGCCCCTAGCTACATCAGACTTGGGAAGAACTTTCACTTTTATAATAGTGAGCAGAAGTGATCAAACACGTTGCTCAGATTGTACATGGTGGAAAAGCCCTAGGCAGTTTCTGAGCTTAAGGCTCTTTTGAGAGTCATGGAATTTGATCGTGTCAGGGCTGAAGCCATGGAAGTCTGGGGCATCATGGTCCTGGCATCACTGCAGGGTTGGGAGGTCTCATGACAGGTACCTTTGCAGAATCTCTGGCAGTTTAAAGTTCTCCGACTGCATCATTCAGTGAGAATTTCCCTGTGCTGGTGAGCACAGGTGTTGTGTCTCAGTGTGGAGAAACAAAAAAGGACAGGTGACACTGATTGGTAGGGAGCAATCACGTCTTTGATTCTTTGGAATTATACTTTTATCACCTTTCCTTTTTCTCTTCATAGTCCTTTCTCCATCAAGAAAAAGTATCCAATTTCAGAATCTGTTCATGGAGCCCCACAGGGGTGTTATTGCCATCTTGCTTGGATACTTTCCCCTCATAGTCACTTCTCCTGGCTCAATCCACTTCAACTTATAACAGTTCTGGGGCTCAGGGTTTGTGGTATAGACTCTCTTAGGGATGTTGAACATGGGTCTCAGCAGGAGATCCTACAGATACATGATTGTCCCCAATGAAATACAATGTCTCCTTTCCTAACTACCTGCATGTAGGAGAGAAAGCTCCAAGAATAGGATAGAGCATCTTCATTTCACTCATGGTGGCTGCTGTGGTACCTGTTGTGTCAACTGCTGAGGAAATGTGTTGTGGCTTGTCTTCAGATAAACTCAGAAGAAGTGGATCAACAAGGAGAGAGAGGGAGAGAGAGAGAGAGAGAGAGAGAGAGAGAGAGAGAGAGAGAGAGAGAGAGAGAAGTACTGAAAGTCCTTGGGTTAGAATAGGGGCTATAACTTCAAATGGAGGTGCACCAAGAGCAGTTCACATGGCTTCTGGGACCCAGTTCCAACTGGCAAATGACATCCCGGTGGTCATCTTAACGGAGTAGGTAGAAACAGTGATCATCTTCAGCAGGTGAATTAGCAGGAATTAACCAGTTAAAACCCTTAAATGTAAAACAATGAAATAGGTCAATGGTTTACCCACTTTTCTGCAGTGTGTTTAACAATGGATAATAGTTCACCAAGGTACAGTTGGACATCAGTGTGCTTGGATTAGCAGATGCTAGTAGGTAACATTATAAAGTAATGCTTGGGTGTCCTGGGCTTGATAAGGCATGGCAAATACTCTCTTGCTCTATGGTGACACTTCATAGGCTTCATGTATAGCATGGGCAACTTTCCTGACAGGGCATGGGAATTATGTTATTTATCAATGTCATCTCATAGAAATTACCCCTACACCATAAGGCAGTGTCCTAAGTACATTGTTCTATCAGCCCCCAAGCTAGGCATCCCCATCAGAGACACTGAGACAACACCCATGAGCAGATGATAGGTTTTTAAATAATCCCTAATACTAACAGTAATGATGGGAGTCCAACACATTTCTTTAGGAAGACATGATTACCTGGTTAATGGCTTGAAGCCTATTCCCCTAGCTGGCCAATAATTCTTTTATTTTTGTGAGTGGATGAAGAAGCATCAAGCCAGAACCCGAAAATGTAAAAGCATACATGGACATAGAATGGAAGAGTTTTCAATGAGCATAAATCTTGATAATAAGGCACATCTCAACACCTCAGTCTTGTCCCCAGGAGACCCACATAAACCTTAGGCATGTAGGCAGGGCCTGTAATGAGATCCCACTCAAAAGAAGAAGAGAAATAGCATTGCATTTCATTATCCCAAGGGAGGTGCAGGGCTGGGGTCCTGGCATTCAACCTTCATTGAATCCAGTGCTCATTACTTTTTCCAATTTGCCCTGGAGAGTAACCAGCCCTGATCACGATTATTTGGGTAAACATAATCTTTTAATAAGCAAGTAGAAGGCTGTGACCAGGGAATCACCATGGAATGGATCCTACCAGGAACGCACAGTCATTTTGAAAGTACTTTGGGACTGCTTTAGGGCATCAAGAGGCCACTTTAATTTCTGAGTCTGCAGTTCTTAAGCACAGGGAAGCATGGGTACATTGCCCTAGACAAATATAGATACAGATTAAAAATGGTGGGAGGATAGCCTAAACTTTCTTGCAAATAACTCAAGAACTAGAGGATTAAAAATTAGCTTAGAATAGGTTTGATACATACTTCATCTTTTCTTTGGAGATAATAGAAGCATAATGCATATCCATGTAAGTGCTACAGTAAAATAAAACTTAAATTCACCTTTTACATTTCATTTGACCATTTTCTGCCCCTTTCCCACAAATAATCAATACTGATGGTTTCTGCAATTTGACAGTGCTTTAACCCAATTATTGGTCTATTAAAAATATCATTCTGGTTACTAAAACCATAGTGACACTACTGTAAATAACCCCTGGATACTTTGGACAAAAAGATTTGGTTTTGACAGTATTCAGGTTGGAGAGAATAAAGAAGTGATGAACCCCAGGACCACAGCTAGCGAGCTGATTATGCGACATTGAGAAGACAGAGAATCAGCGATGTTGCTGCCAGTCTTGAAATGATAGCTGGGACTCTGAGAGTGGGGTGGCAGCTGTTATGATTGCAACATAGCAGAAGTCACAGGAATCTACCTTTCTTTCCCTCTCCCTATTTTTCTCATGTTAGGCAGTGAGCTATACTTCAGTGAATATTGAAAGCCAACTATGCAGATGCCCTGGCTGATGACACTTTCCTAGATCAAAAAGGAAAGAAGACACCAGGGTCCTCCCTTTGGCCCTATAGGATTTCATCTTCCTACTCCAGGTAAATGTGTTGGGGTATATTATGTACAATGTAATTTTCCCAGTGGGCATTCTTTTCAAAAGAAACACTTTTCAAAAACTAAATACTGTTAGGTTTTTAAAAGAGGCATCTCAGTTGTGGGGCATTTCCATAGACTTATCAATACAAAACTCCAAGGAAGTATCCATAGTCTGTATCACAGGAAATGCACAAATAGGAAAAATGGTTCCAACTTCTGCAGCCAAGGCTGACCTGGAGTATTTCCACATAGATGGTCTAGAACAATGTCACTGGGCAGAAACTCTCAGCAGGTCTAGCAGATAGTGTGCAAGTGTTGAATTTTATATCATATCACAAGATCATTATAATTATGTGCTTTTGTCAAAGCCCCTTAGGGACACCAAGCAGTAGGAAGACACAGATAAGAACACACCAGGTCAGGAAGGAATAAGCTTTGGGGGTGTTTCCTACCACTAATTCATGGGAAAGGAGGGTCCTATTATTCCTGAAGAAATAGTAAAAGGTCTTCTCACTCCTAGAGGACTTTAGAATCTCCTACGCTGATAAACACTGAGTATTTCACACCAAATAAATGCTCAAATGCATTGTTATCCCCTTCTTCTACTGCCCTCCCATAAAGCAACTGTCTATGGGAGGTGACCAACAAGGATGTAGAAGGAAAATACTAGAACACTTATTTGCACACAGATGTATCTTAACTCTTACCTTTGAGTTAATAGGTTATTATATATGTGATATAGATATGGTATAAATGTTTCCTTATAATAAGTGCATGAACGAAAAACTATGTCTTTTAAAATGTATTTTTTAATAGGGGTGTCTGATCACACATTTAGAAATAAAATGGGAACAATTAATCTGTGTTGCCAGAAGTCAATTTAGTGGTAATCATTGGGGAGTCCAGGATTGTGGCACCCTTGTGGCACTTTTAGATGCTAGAAAATTCTGTTTTCTGATCAGATGTTTGATAAATGTGAGTGTTCATTGTGTAGAGAGTTATTAAGTTGCAACTGCTACCTTCCTTTTTTTCTTACATTTATTTTACATTCCAATAGTAAGTTTTTGAAAATTTGGAGGTAACTACATTAGATGTAACTTGGTCAGTGGGGAACACTTAGTGATTTTTCAACTGATTAGATTTTCCACCAAATCTAATCTCCCCTGTAAACTTGGACAGGAGACTCTGAAGTACTTAGGGAATGCCCCAGAACCACAGATTTTACAATCAAGTTCCAAGACTATTCTTGGGAATTTTCTACATTGTAATGGGTAGATGTAATGCCCTTTCATGCTTGGTATATCCAGAGTTAGAGGACAGAGAATTTCTCTGAGAAGTATCCATATTTGTCAGGAGGCTTTTGAAGTAGTTCTGTAGAGCCACAGGATTGTTAGGTCATAAGACTATGACAGTGGCATAGGGAGGCCATTTGAAGTATCCATTCCTAGAATTTTCAGGATGGCTTAGCACAGTATGAATTCTAATCCAGGGGCATTGGGATCAATCTGGGTTCTTTAAACTCCTTACATTCCATTAGGTCTGTAAATATTTCCAGTTATAAATGTTACTTTTATTGTTTTTAGTATCATCTTTAATAGTATTGTCTTATTTAGCAAACATCTAGTGACCTGTGGAAATAATGCTATGTATTTTTTTCTGTTTTTAATACCTTCTCCTATCTTAAGAGATAATAGGAATCATTTATGTTGTCTCTGTTTTCTTTGCCCATTTGATAGCAGAGTCAAAGAGAGTCTGCATCAGATTTTGTGCTATGGGCAGAGTCAAGCCAGGAGTTTATGATCCTTGAGAACAAAGATGAATCCCTTACCTGAGTATTAGGTACTCTTCTCATGGCTGTGATATTATACCCATCAAAAGCAACTTAAGAAATTAAAGGTTCATTTTGGTTCACTCTTTGAAGGGATGCAATCCATCACATCAGAGTGGTGATAGTGCATAAGGTGTCTGGTAGTAGTCAGGAGAAGAAGAGAGGAGAAGAGAAGAGAGGAGAGAAATGGTGCACTTAAGTTAACTTTCTTTTTCTTTTTATATTCAACCTAGCACCCAAGTTCTTGGGATGATGCCATCCACATTTATGGCAAATTTTGCTTCATCAATTAAACTTCTCTGTAAATACTCCTACAGACACAACTAGAAATCTGTCTACTGGATGGATCCAAACCTAGTTGACAATGAAGATGAACTGTCCAATAAGGTTGAGCAAAACAGCAGGTTATTGGCCTTTTTAGGAGTATCCAGTAATGTTTTCCCCCATGTCATTCTTGTCTCTGAAATCATCTCTTAGAGTAGGTGAGCCCACGCTCCTTTGCTCACTCTAGTTCTCTATTTTAATAATGTTCAACTTGTGGATCCTCCTACTAACATCTGTTTTTAAGGTTTAAAAAACATTTACTCAGGCTCTTGAGTTGGAAATAATGAGACTGGTTGGAGGAGGAGGCGACAAGAACCAGAAGGGTATGTGAATGAGTCAATATATAACAAACCCAGAATCACATCTCCATTAACAAGTGCTGAAAAATTCTGCAGGATTCTGATTGAGCAGTGTGCTCACTCTGTCACCTCCTCCAATCTGTCATGCTCTGTCATGGATCTAGAGGTTCTGCATTATGCCAGGATTCTGCTGGTCATATCATCCCCAGACAACAGAGAAACCAGTTCTTCCCTTCCCTTAGTGGAGTAAGTGTAAAACATTGAAGAGAATCCCTCCCAGCTGTTAACACAGTCTTTATACAGGAGTCAGTTCAATTCAGAGGGAGAAATGAAATGAACATTTAGTGATACTTCAGCATCAGTGTAGCTAAGTTCTTGGTAAACACAATATACAGAAGTGATATTGCGCTCTGTTTCCTCAGATTAAATATATCTCATCCTCAGATTTATACTGGCACTTTATGGCTTCTGCAAATGACTACCTCAGTGCTGCAAAGTAATTCCACCCTGTCATATTTGTCTTTGGAAATTGTAACAAATTATGGTGATTTATAACATCAAACTCAACTCTTCCATTTTTCCCCAGACAGCAATGTCGCTGAAGGCAAGATGCTGGGCCATTCATTTATTCAGGGTGGAAGGTGACAGTGAGGTATGCTTCATCTGCTACCATGACACTTGCTTTCCTTTGAGGGGACCCTGTAGAAATAATTCAAGCTGTCCTGAGACGGATCTGCTCCTCTGCTTACCTGCATCCTCCTAATGAGATGTGACTTCACTTGTCTGTGTGAGCTACTTCCTGCCCTGAATCTCCTTGCTCTAACCCTCTTGGTTCCTAACAGTCAAAGAAGTCAAATGTTACACTATTTTGGTACAATAACATCTTGGATCAGAGAATATGAGTAAGTAAGTATTCTTTCTTCTTATCAGACTTCTTCCTTCCCATCTTGGTTCTTTTATTTCAAAGTGAGGTGAAGCACAATCTTTCACGTAAGTCCATGCCCATTAACCAGGCTCAGGATACTTGGGTGAGTGGCCTGAGTGTACCAGTAAGGTATTGGCATGCTTGGTTCCCCTTCTAATGACTGAATCCCTTCAAGTTTACACAACTTGAATGCAAGTTTTGGAATTCATAAGGAAGTCCCATGCAGGGGGATTAAGGTTAGATGACACCATGAGGTTGTAACTTCCTGATAAAAAAGGAAGTCTACTACTGCCCCTTCTCTATCTTCATTACATGAAGACACAGGGAGCAGGTACCATCTATCTGCAACTCAGGAAGAGTCTACTCACCAGCAACCGATCTGCTGGTTATTGCACTCCCAGCCTTCATAACTCTGAAGAGACACATATCTATTGTTTCAGCCATGGAGTGATGGTATTTTAGCATGACAGCCAAGTAGACTGTGTCCCTGTTTCCATGCAAGTCATTCTATAAATCTTGGGTATCACTTCCTCTTTATCACCTTGGTCATGAGACACCAACAGTCAGAAAAACGCACTGAAGGTAAAGACATACTATGGATATCACCAACTCACAACAGTTTCCAATATGAGAGACCTGACTACGAACCCTCTTTTGATTGGTCACAACTGTGGAATCTATCTTACAAACTTAGTCCACAAATAGCTAAAATCATGTTTATCAAAATTCTGACTTTAAATGATAAGGTAGTGAGACTTATTTCTTCAACCATTACAAGTAAAATGACAAAATTGAAATTTCTCTTCTAAACAACAATTGGGGATAAATTCAGAGCTATAAACAAAATAAAATGTTACAGGAACACTAAGCAAGTCATAGAACCTCTCTGAAGGTCAAGTGGAGTGTAAACTGATACAATGCAATGGGCATTTGTGCATCTTCACGTCATCTCTCTGGACCAGTGCTGCATCCTTAGATATCTCCAACATGTTCAGCAGCATTTTTACAGTCTGTTCCTGTAGCTATTGTCAAGTTAGTGAAGCAGGCATTTTAGGAGAAGTGTGCCCGTTTCAGAGAATGTAGTAGAGGAATGTAATCCTTCATTCATGCACTCTTCTGTTTTTACTAAATACTAGGAGATCCAGAATATAAAAGATATTATCCATGAGTGTATGCTGGAGGAGATAGGCAAATAACAACAATAATTCTGATCATAAATATTCTCTTAGAAGTCCAAATAATCATTGTAAGGGCACTGAAGATGCATGCCTGACCTATACATGGGACTAGCAGGGCAAAGCTATCACTGACACAGAGAGCAGGGGATTCTTCAAGTAGAGAGAAGATGGGCTCTGTACAGGGGACACAACCTGTGTGGAGACATAGGAGGTTGCAATCAGATATACCACGAAAGTCAAAGTTGTTTTGGGTGACTAGAGTGTTTTACCAGTGTGGGGAACACTAGGAGTCAAGCTTGATTACATTCTCTTCCAATCTGGCTGCTGGTTCCTTACTAAGACAGTTCAGCCTCTGGTGCTCCAGGTAAGAGGGATCCCCTCACACACTCCCCATACTTCCCCATGGACTATCATGTAAGTGTCTCTACAGTCTTTAGAGCTTGAAGGGCACCAGGTATCATTTTTAGGTGACATTTCAGAAGTCTCGGGGCAGGGAGGGGAGAAGGCTGGCTCACTACAGCACTAATAGTAACAACGGAATATAACCTCTTGAGACTGAGGACAGAGTTTCCTTTGTGCAATTATAGCCAAGGGGTATAATCTCAGAGTGGCTGAAGCATTGATACTTGAGTGGCAGTGATCAAGTCTGGCTTCATGATACAGCCTTGCTGGGCCTTGTCATATTACTGAGCATTTTAAAACCCTGCAGTTAACTTTGTTCTTATCCAGGAATGCTGAAGGAATGTTAATACCTTCATGTGTTTTAAGGAAAAATTTACTAATGAAAATAAAGGAGAGCAAAGACCTACACGTAAATTTTGCACAGACTGATCATTTGGAGCTACTGTTACTTCCTCAGTGTTTTGGGCTAGCCTGGCATAAACACACGGGGGCACTATTAGGTGTCCCTAATGCAGAGATTTCAGTTAGAGGACATTAGACCTACAAATGCTAAGTGTCACATCTCACCTATAGAGTTTCCTGTCCATTCATTACTTCACTCTTCGTGATAGCCAGGCTATGGAATTACCTAAATGGCCATCATCAGGTGTAGGGATTGTAAAAAATGTGTCATGTATTCACAATGAAGTTCTATTAGCCACAAAGAAGAATGAAACTGAGCTATTGGCATAATATTTGATGGATCTGGGAATCAACATGTTAAACAAAATAAGTGAGACTCAGAAAGACAAATATCATGTTTTCTCTCATATGCAAAGTCTATCCATTGATGGCATACGTACCCCCATATGTATTACATGAAAATAGAAGGGTCTTATGGTGGAAGAAGAAGACTAAAGGGGAAATAAAAAATAATACCTATATGTTATGTTTTCTTTTATATGCAGGACATAGACTTAACAAAGATATCTCTCTCTCTCTCTCTCTCTCTCTCTCTCTCTCACACACACACACACACACACACACACACACACACACACACGCCCAGTGAGAAGGGTAGGAGTATGAGAAAGATTAATGGGAGGAGAATATGAGCAAAGTACAATGATATCTATGTATAATGTAATGGCCATTGTTGAAACATTTTACTCTCAATACAGCATTGCTGTAAGTTAAATTCTAAATGTAAAAATCTTTTCAGAGCAAATTTTAGATGGTTATACCACCAAAAAAAAAAAAAAAAGATAGCCCTTCACCCATTGAGATATTAAGAAAAAGTGGTATTATGTAAAGATACAAAAAAATTCTACAAAGACAATGAAAGTGTCTTGCCTATAGGGGTCTACTGATTCTGCCAGTACCATTGTTCTGTAATTGAGGAGACAGATAAAAGGGGAAGAGTGAGCAAGACCCTGCACAGACTGGTTTCTTAGGGAGGCTAAGGCTAATCCCCCTAGCAGACCAGGCTATTGTCATCTGCTCAGAAGGGGATTTAAAGGAACATATCACTGTTTGACAATGTTGCTTTTATTTACAGGAGCTGTATCAAACATATATTTTACTTGATATGTGGGAAGTGTCAAAATGAGCCCCATAGAAAGTGGTGACAAAGGAAATCATTTCAATAAAATTACATAATGTACAACAAATCATGGAAACAGCCACATTAGTGCAACACGGCATTGTGAAGTTTCTGACACTCCACAGAGAGATATTGGGTCTGAAGGAACTACATTTAAAAAGCAATTTGCAGAATTTCTGCTCTTTTAGTGGTTTGAAAGCAGTGATAATTTTTTTTTGGTAGCTGACAAGTGAACAAAAAACAATAATTGAATAGTACCATTTTACCCAGAAGGCAAGCTGATAATTAGAGGTATAACAGACAGTTTGGATTTTATCTGAGTAATGGCAGATCTGACTTTTTTTTTTTAAACACTAGGAACCAAGTCAGGTTTTTATTCTCTAGAGCAATAAAAGAAGAAAACAGGACTTTTCAGTTCTCCACTCCTAACTTGTACATGTTTGCTGGTTCCTAAACTAAAGTTCACATGCTTAAGACAAGGAGGGTCCAGCTACTCAACAGCCTGGGGAATAAAGGGAATTTCTTAGTAGCCAACACGGATAGAAACCTAATATAAATAAAATCAGTCTATGTTACCCAGCACTCTGTGGGTATCACAGTAACCTCCTGGCTATCTCATGAAATATTCCAGGGGAACTGGAATCTCACCTGCTCCTCCTGAGACAGAAGCTCCTCACTCAGAATCAGTTTGGATCCTGCAACTTCAGCTAACATTGTGAGCAGGCATGGTTTTCAGCCTGGTTTTTGGTCGTGGGACTATTTCCGGCTCCACTGAACAACAATGTCACTTTCCTGCTTGAGTTATTAGAACAGATAGTATTCCACCCATGCAACACTGGAGTCTCCCCCCTCTCTCCCTTCTCTCCTAGAATTGTATCCTAGAATTGTAAGATGATGGCATTCCAAGACAGAAAAATCATGAAGTCAGAAATGAAACCATGAAAAACTATATCCCAGCACCCTGCCACACCTTTTCAGATCCTTACTGAAGAAGGCCAGGCACTCAGGACTTTCAAACTTTGACAGAACAACTCCCGGGACAGATGTTGTCCTCCAGGTGGGTCAGCAGAACAAACCCAGGGCCCTTTGCAATTAATATGCTAGAAACATGTTCTAAAATAAGCTCTCTATTCCCTTTAATAACTGACACTGACAAAATAGCCTGTTATTTAGTATTCCAATTTTTGATAGCTCATTGTATCTAAAAAGAGATCAATTAAAGCTCTCACAAACCTCTCCAACTTAACGAAAGGACAATTGAGACATCAGAGTAACACACAAATTATGCTGCCCATTGTTACTTTTATGCAGTATTGGAACTGTTCATGTCTCGCACAAACCCTGGGCAGATGAAGAGATTTCACAGAGAAAAAGAAATGTTAACATCAGAAGAAAGATAAATTGTCACCAACTTCATTCTTCAACGGATGAAGGGAGCTTTTGAAATAAAAAAAAAATCTGAAATATGATGTGGTGGAAATATTTGTGCCTACATTCTTCTGAATAACTAGGGACTTGTATTCATTATTCGTCCTTTGTAAAGGGGCAGCGCAGGGCTAACTTATTAGTGCTAGCAGCAGAGAAGTATTAAATTTATAGCTTGTGCTGACACAAGGCAGCTACGGTCAGAAACTCAAGTTCATCCTGTTCAAGTCAGTTTGTGCCTATATTTCAAGAACTTAGCTCTTACAAAGGGGCGATGGTGAGTTTGCAGGCTTTTAACAGCCCATGTATTATTACTCGTACTGAAAACAAGACTGGCATTAAGGAACGAAAACAAAGTTGGAGACTCTAGGAACTCAACATGCGGAAGATGATGGTTGCATAAATTACTTTTCCCATTAATGTGACAAAATGTCAGGTGAAGACAACTTGAGAGAGGATGGGTTTACTTTGGCTACAGTTTGAGGACATGGTGCACATGGCAGGGGAGTCATGGTGTCAGGAGCTGATCACATTGCATCCATAGTCAGGATGAAGAGAGGGACGAATGCTGATGTTCAGCTAGCTCTATTCCTTTTGTGCATTTTGGGACCCCAGCCTAAGGAATAGTTCCATTTAGATTTAGGGTGGGCCTTCCCACCTCAATCAACCAAATCTAGAAAATCCCTTACAGATATTTTCACAGGCTTGTCTCCTATGTCATCCTGCTAGGTTGACAATATTATTCATCTTGGTAGCTTCAGTGCATATTTTTCCCATCCACCAGGAAGGGATGTGTTTACCTTGGGTGGGATAATACTATCCCACCTGTTATCCCACCTGCATGAAATCTAACCCCATTGATGCATACATATCAAAAGCTGACAGGAAAGGGTATGATAAGCCAGGTGAGGCTATGCTGGCCTTGGGTGCTATGCTGATTGTGTTAGCTGAGCTTCTTTCTCAGCTTTTAGGACCACCAATAAATGTCTACTACTCTGTTTTACCTCAGTGGACAGCTGCAGGAAGTGTCACTTCATAGATGATGCAGACCTTTAGATAATGCACTGTCTTATGTGCGCTTTGAGATGTGTTTCTATACCTTTGCTCAGTTAGCTATAGATGCCAGATACCTCAGGAGCATCACCTTGGGAGCTATGACTTTGCGAATGACTCATGGCCCACTTGTGTGGGCAGCACACATTTGGATGCTTACTTGAAGGGATTTCTCCTCTGTCTTGCAATGGATCCCATCTTAGAGTTTCCAGGACAGGAAAGGGTGGTAGTTGATGACAGGGTGGAGGGAATCAAGGACTGGGCTGGAGTGAAATGCATCAAGCCATGTTGGGGAGGGTAATACTGGAGCTTGGGGCCGAGTACAGAGCAACAGGGTCATTTGTGTGTGTAAATATTCTGCTGTGATATGAAGGTAACATGCAAATCTATATGATAAAATATTTTGTAATAACCTAGTGAAATACCTAAGGATGGATAACTTTATGTAAGGAAAGAGGGCTGTTTAGCTCACAGTTCTGGAGAGAGTGAGTGGCTCCTGCCTAGGGATGCCTTTCTCATAGGTAGTCTCAAATTGGCTTTGGGCATCAGATGTCAAGTCTCCCTGTTGAAAATTACTCAAATTCAGTCCTGTGGCCTCTGACCTTAAGGACCTTATCAAATTCCAATTACTTCCAAAGGCTCCACTTCTGAGTATCACTGTGGGGGAGGATCCTTTCCTGGCTTAAGCTTTCCTTCCCTTATTATTTTAAAATGGAGATTTAACTTCAGCACATGAACTTTCTAGGGCTACCCTCTAATCACACCTCAAGCACAGTAATGTAAAGATCACATATAAAGTTTATATTACAAGTGCATTCACAGAGATATGCTTATGAACGTGAAATACAAATATATGCACAGATATCATGAGTTTACTAATTTTTTATTATTTTTCATAGGCTTAAAGTAATTTAAAATGATTAAGATCATCTAGGGGTATTTCCAATAGCGTGCCATAAACTGGGATGAAATAAAAAAAAAAAACAACAAATTAAGATTAAGTAGAACAGATCAGAACGATGGATTACTTTGTATGCAGAGACACTTTCAGTGAGTCAAAGCTGGTAGGAAACCTGAATTCTGCATGAATTTTGTCTCTTTCATACTGACCCTTTTCTCACTGGCTTCACTTATAGGAAATTGACTGTGAGCTGGAAATGATGCACATCCAGAGGTGGAAGTACGGTTGCCACATTGAACGATTGGCTGCAGCAGTGGAGGGGCTGTTGATGCTGGCTACACTCTGTTTCATTAAAAGCATTAGCAATTTCAATGTCACCAGAGGCAGAAATAGGAAACTTTAGGCCTGAGCTGTGACCTCACAGGAAACCTAGTCAGCTTTCTGAAGCATGGTGTGTCTGGGACAAAGCAAGAGAGTGGATGATTCACAGAATATGGGTTAGTTTATTTGTGATCTTGAGCTCCACTTGTAGACACCTTCCTACTCCAGTTCTATTTCAGTTGGAGACCTTTAACCAGATTCCAGTCAAGGCTCAGGTGGAAAGGAGGTTTCAAGTCCCAGCCATACCTCCAATGACCACCTGCAACTTTTGTTTTGAAAAACAACAACAACAAAAATCTGCCTGTTCATCTCCTAATCCTAGGCAGGGATTAGATAGTGAAGAGCCAGAGCCAATGTCTATAAACAGAGTCCTTTTCAAGGCACCATGCTCTCTTCCAAGTCTCTGTAGAAAACACTGCATCATTTTCCCTACAGTCTCGTGTGTGTGTGTGTGTGTGTGTGTGTGTGTGTGTGTGTGTGTGTGTGTGTTTACATCTAAAACAAGAATGTAATCCCTAAATGGCATCTTTATGCCCATTAAGGAAGTGGCTAAAATCTCTGTAGGAAGGCTGCCTTCGAACCAGAGAAAGGTAATGATTTTTAGGAGACCACAGCTGGGTTAAGGGTGAAAACAATGCTGGAGAGGTCAAAAAGGTCCAGAACCTATTACCAAGCTGCTGATAACCATTCCAACAAAAAGGGCCCTGACAAATGACTCCCTGCAAAGCTGGATAAGCCCTTGATATTCATCAGCGTATGCTGAATGAGGCTGGGAACCACACAAGGGCTTGGCGGGCTGCTACAGTTACCAGGACAGAGATCTGGGGTAGGTGCTAACACAAATTCAGTTTTACTTGTTTCTTTGTTTTGAGGAAGAACAAACAGACAAGGTAAATTAAGACAGACAGGATACAGCAGGCTGACAGAGTTTACAAAAAGCAGCAACAGAGAATTAATACCTAGATCCAAAGCCTGGGCTTCCATCCATCAAAGCAAAACATGCAGATAGAGTAAGGTGGTGAACCGCTAGTGTTGAGAACTAATTCTAAGGGAAGTTCCAAAGTGCTGGTTCTCTAAGTTACATGAAGTAGCAGGTGAAGAGGCAGGTGCTGTCCTGAAAAGTTCTGAGGTCACGAGGAGTGCTTTTGGCCAGACCAACAGAAGAATCACCTTTTGATCATAAATGTGATGGGGGAGAGGGGCATCAACAGTTTCTAGCATTGAAGAGATTCACTCAGCTTTGTACTGAAATACAGCATGCAGCTTATAACTTAGAGAGTGGGATAAAGAAGGTGAGACACATCTGGGAAGCTGGGCATAAAGCTGTCATTACCTCAGCCAGGTAGTAGGCATCCTACTCCAGTGGAAATATAGTCACAGAGCTGGAAAGATGGCTCAGCCAGTAAAATGCTTGCCTTACAAATATGAGGACCCAAGTTAAACCTCAGAACTTACATTTAATAAAGTCTGGCATAGTGGCACTGGCTGGTGAGGTAGAGACATAGGAATCCCTAGGACTTTCTGGCAAGCTAGGCTAGCCTCCCTGTGTAGTTCCAGGCCAGTGAGAGACCCTGTCTCAAAAGACCAAGACTGACTGGGGAATGACCCCTGAGGCTGTCTTCTCACTTCCATCCCCAGCCCCTCCAACAGAGCTAGCTAACTTAGCAGACCTGCATTGCTTAGACTCATAACATTGCCAAGCCCTTAGGAAGAGATATTAGCCAACTGTAGGGGAAGCACTGAGCCTTAGGACGGCCTATCAAGTCAGAGCATTTGGGTTTGAGGTTGAGGCATGTGGCATTAGTTTGTTCTGATAGTTTATTCTAATAATACACTTTAAAGTGAGTCCCCATCTTCCTTTGATAGGCTGAGGTGTTAGTAGCTGTGGGCAGTTATAAAAGCAATGTTTGCACTGACTGCGATAAAACCCCTGGACAGGAGGTGCCCTTGTTGGAAATATTACTCACATGTTTCCAGCCATCACCACTGAGAGAATTAAGTGGATCTGAAATGCCACAGAGAATGGATGCCTACAAGCTTTTGCCCAGTGTCTGCTGGAGTTCGCCCTGCACTCCTTTCCCTTTGTCAATAACAATGTTTACAGCATTCCTGCAATCAGCTGTGTTGGTGACCACGCCATCTTACTGAAGTCTCTTAGTACTTCCAAGTGTCATTGAGCTTAGGGTGGTCTCAGTGACTGCAGTGTAGCCACAGACCCCTTCCGTGAGGTGATGACTGTTGGATAGTCTCAGAAACAGTAATGTTAAAGTCAGTTTTGAAGACTTTGTATTCATCAGGCCAAGGAAATGTCCAAGAATTGACGCCCATAGGCAGCTGCATTAGGAATGAAGAAATAAGGCTTACCAGAGGGAATAGATGGAGAACACATTACCATATGGGTTACAATTGAAGTCATAGATGTCAATTTAAATGTATGGGAGAAACAGCCTAAGATAAGTAGAGGAAGATAAGCTTGCACAGCTGACAGAAAGAGCAAAGGCACATGAAATTCTTATCATAGAAGCCACAGCATTCAAAAGAAGATTGACCAGTTGTCAATCACAGGATACTTCAGTCACACTATGTCAACAAGGTCAAGTAAATTAGGGACCTGGAAAATTGCCACTGAGTTAGTGAGAGAATTATTTTGTGACATGAGATAACAGTTTATTTGAAAGAGGAGCTAAGCACAAAGGTGCAATGAATTGAAATATGCCTGGTTAAATATGAATAAATTGCTAAAGAAATCTGAATATGAAATAATAGGAGGAAAAGGCACACACACACAATGTGTGTGTGTGTGTGTGTGTGTGTGTGTGTGTGTGTGTGTGTGTGTGTGTGTGTGTGTTGTTACTCTTAAATTAAGTTTGTTGAGATGCCACTGGGATTTTGAAAATACTTGGGGAAGAATGCAATAGTGTCTCTACAGCAGGGTGGGAAATGGGGCAGGAGTCGTTCACTCAAAGCAAAAGGTACTAAAAGAAACTTCTTTTGCTTGGAAGACGAACCCTTTTCTTACCTAAGAAGTGAGTGGGGAAGGGCAAGGCTGTAAGCTGGGAGTCAGACAAAGGAGTATTTTTTTTTTTTTTTTTAAATTGTACTTTCTTTGACAAGGGCAAATGCCTATTTCAGAACCTGCTTGACTGAAGGTGGAGCTGCTCTTCCTTGTTATCCCACTGTTATACATGCATTTAATACACACCAAAACCAGACTATTGTAAAAAATATGCATATGGAAGTAACAAAGAGGAGGGGATGGTGGGTGGAGGGAATGGAGGGGGGGGGGGAGGGTAGTGAAAGTGGTCCAAGGCACCTGGTCTTGTGTTTACACAGAGAATTACGGTGATTTGTTCTGAATGTTCCAGGAAAGTCAACACTTTTTATCCCTCCTCTGAGACCCATTTTGGTCAATTTGAAGAGGAAGGGAAACAGAAGAGTGTAACTTCCTTTTTTTGTAAATATTTCTGTAATGGACATGGTCACACTTCTTGTCCCCATTTTTCACATGTAAAAACTGATGCTGTGATAATGAGGAAATACAGCAGTGAGTCCAAAGGATTAAAAACCATGTTAAATTATGGACAACCTCAGACTTGTATCTTCTGTGATTCTGGAGAGACAGTGGGTCCCAGTGTCTCACCTCTTTTCTTGAAGGTCCAGTCTATATATACACTATGTACCTAAATTTACAATAGAAAAGCTACTACAAGTCATGACAAAGTTTTTATTTATTTATTTATTTACTTACTTACTTACTTTTTTACTTTTTTTTTTTTTTTTAATTTTTGGTTTTTAGAGACAAGTTTTCTCTGCGTAACAGCCCTGGCTGTCCTGGAACTCACTCTGTAGACCAGGCTAACCTCAAACTCAGAGATCTGCCTATGTCTGCCTCTCAAGTGCTGGAACTAAAGGCGTGCACCACCACTGCCAGCCATAATAGAACTTTGTGTATGTCACCTCTTTATTGGAATTTCAAATGGAAAAATATAGTAGACTCTGCTCTTCTACTAATTTTGCTTTTAAAAAAATTCTAATGCTTCCTAAATTCAAACAAGGCAGAATTCAGTGTGGCATGCCTGAGGTGTAAAGTCATGAATTAGTACTTTGTTTATTCCTGTATTGTGCAGGCTCACAGCTAACTTAATGGTAAAGGACACTTATCATGAAGAGCTGAAGAATGCATGTGGCATCTCTTCCTCTTGCTTACTGTGGGGCAGACAGACTTAGGCTGAGCTGGTGACAGCAGAGCTGCTGGCACTGTGCTGGGCACAGGCTTCCTCTGGTGTACATGTTTATGTGTTAAGTGTGTATGTTTCTTTGATTTTTGTTCTCTTGGTATTTATCCATTGAGCTTTGAGCTTTTCTTAGTCATATGAGCTTGAAATACAGGGAATCCTTCCACAATAGGAAGAAAGGAAGGGAGGAAGGAAGCAAGGAAGGAGGGAAGGAAGGGAGGAAGGAAGGAAGGAAGGAAGGAAGGAAGGAAGGAAGGAAGGAAGGAGGGAAGGAAGGTACATTTTTAAGAGACAGGAAGGGATTTAAAGGCTAACAGATGCATACATGAGGAAAAAACAACAATAACAAACAAACACAGAAACAAAACTCCACATGCCCAGAAGAACCAAGGATGTTTTTCTCTCTCCAAATGGATGTGGAAACCAGGGTACTTTCCCCAAGCTGTGCTGCAGCTGACCATGGAAGCCTCTCTGTATTCAGCAAACACAAAGGCATCACTGTATTGGCTTTGTTTTTCTCCTTGTACCTGGGATCAAAATTTCAAGCACCTCTTTGTTGCTTTGTTCTCACAGAATTTCCAGGAAGTGCTAACCTCAGAGTACCTTAGAAAATACTTTCCTTACTGTACCTTTGGCCTGATAGTAATGAGTAGCATTTGTTTTCTAAGGAAGCTCATTTCTTGGGATTTTTTTTAAAGAAAATTTTATTCATTTTGCACACCAACCACAGATGCCCCTCTTCCCTCCTCCCACCCTCCAGCCTTCCCTCATCTACCCAACCCCAATTCTCTCCTACAAGAAGATAAGGCCTCCCATGGAGAGTCAGCAGAGACTGGTCCATTCAGTAGAAGCAGGTTCAAACCCCTCCCCCTGCATCAAGGTTGTGGGAAGTGTCCCACCATAGGTAGTAGGCTCCAAAAAGCCAGCTCATGCACCAGGGATGGCTCCTGATCCTACTGCCAGGGGGACCCTTGAGCAGATCAAGCTACACAACTATCTCGCTTATACAGAGGGCCTAGTCCAGTCCCTTGGAGGCTTTACAAGTATTGGTCTAATTTTCATGAGAATTTTGAACTGATTATATTGATTTTTTTCTTCTCTTTTCCTTTTTTTCCTCCCCCCCTCTGCTGCCTGCCTCCCTCCCTTCCTCTTTTCTTTCTTTCTTACTTACTTTCTTTTTTCTTTTGGCTGCAGAAACCTCCAAAGTGCCAGAAGTCTTTGAAAACCAAGAACAATTTGTCAAAGTGTTTTCATATTTAATGAATGTATGAGAGAGTGCATACATTACCTTGTTGATTAAAGCTCCAGGGATCACATGAGCCAGCACATTACTACTTAGTTCACTTGTACCTCAAAAGGCATGGCTCCTGGCTCCTTTCAAGTAGATCATTATGACATAGGTTCTCATGGGGCAATTTTAATTTCATGCACTTGAGACTTTCAAACAAAATGTTTTTATTGGTTGTAGATGTTTAGAATGATCAAGAGCATATGGTAGATGCACTTGTTTTATGGAGAAGGGAGATCCTGGGAGGTTAATCTGTTGTAAGAATGAGGGTCAGGGGATTCTGACTGAAAGCTTCTCTTACAATGGTGAGAGGAAGTAAAGTGTGTCAGGGTCACATCTGTATGACTTTGCACAGAATTCACAAAGTTAGATTCAGATACTTAAAATGTACTTCATGTGTTATGCTCTCTCAGTTGGATAGGACACCTTACAGAACCAAAGGGAGGGTTTGTTTTGATAATGATTTGAGACAATGTGGCCCATCACTGAAGGAAAGGTATGGTGAAGTCTATTGTGGTAGAACCATGGGCTGGGGCTACTTGCTTCTTACTGTGCCTGGAGGCAGAAAGCTCTGTGTAGAAGCTAAGCTGCAAATCCAATGCCTCAAGTGAAGTCCCACCTTCTAAATGTTGCAGAACTTCCCAAACAAAGCCTCAGGTTGGAGATAAGTCTTCTCACACATGAGCCTGTGAGAGACATTCTTATTCATAGCAGCATGCTGCATTTTAAAAAATACAAAGAGATCTGGGAGAAGGATCACTGGGTAGAGTTCTTATCATGTAAGAGTGAAGACCTGAGATTAGATGCACAGAGCCACATAAAGCCAGAGAATGGTAACATGCTATTTTAATGTCAGTATTCCCACTGTGAGATAGGAATTGGAGACAAAAGAATCTCATGAAGCTTCCATGACACAGAACCTGGCATACACTGTGTCAGGGTGAGGACTGAGGTTATCCTCTGACCTCCACACATGTGCCATGACACAAATGTGTCTCCAATCATACAGGAATATACATATAGAAACATGTATAAGTACATGACGAAAGTACAAAGTGAACAAAAGCAAAAAAAAATATATACTAGTATGGGCTGAATAGTTCTCTCTCTCAAGTTTATTTGTTGAAGGACTAATCTATCTTAAAACATGACTGTCTTTGGAGAGAGGGTGGCTACAGAAACAGTCATTCAGTGTGAGGGGACATGGTGGAGTAAGACAGCAGTCTTAATGCTGGAGCAGTAGCTGAGAGCTGAATCATGATTTGCAGGCAGAGAGAGAGAGAGAAGGGGGAGAGAAAGAGAGGAAGGGAGGGGGGAGAGAGAGGAGGAAGGGAGAGAAAGGGCGCCTGGACCTGGTGTGGGCTTTTGAAACCTCAAAGCCCACCTTCAGTGACAGACTTCCTCCAATGAGGCCATACCTTCAAATCCTTCTTCTTTTTTTTTCCAGACAGTTTCATTCCCTGGTGACTAACTATTGAAATATGTGAGCCTATGCAGGCCATGCTTATCAAACTACCATAGGTAGAATCTAATATAGATTGTTTTCATTATTTAAAAAAAGGAATCAGAAATATAGTACATAGGATATGGCCATTTGAAGACAATCTATAAAGTCCCTAAATATGTGTGAGAGGGAACCACTGCTGCTAGCACCCTAAGAATGGACATCTGGTTTTCAGAACCACAAGAAATGTACTTCTGTTGTTTACACCATTAGCTTGTGGTACTTTGGCTCAAGGACACTGACATAAAGCCCAATAAAAATATTCTCCACTTTCTTTAAGAAAGGATAGGATATTCCATACAGACTAAGGCAGACCCCATTTCTCAATGATCCGATTATGTAGAGGGACAATCTCAGATCTAAGGAAGTCTGAATAGAAATTTGTAGACACCAGGCTTCTCCTCCCTGGCCCCTTTTTTCTGTCGTTTACTAACTGACTTTTGCTAGCTGATTTTTAAAAGGCAAAAAGGGAATATTTAAGGACCTAGATGGTATAATCTTCCCTTTTTGGATTGATTTAGCAAGTGGATACTTTTCATGTTTCAAAAGGAGCCATTCATTCTAGGACATATTAATGATAGTCACATGGCTATTGCTGTTTTGTTTGCCCAAGGACATTAATGCAAGTTACAATTAGGTAATAGGTCTCTCTTCATCACTGAGAGAATTATGGTGCTTAGAGTTGAAAGTAATCTTAAAGTTGCCTAAATCTCACACTCCTGGGATACAGGAGATTAAGTTGGATCTTTTGGGCTCTACTTCGTTGGTGGATAGTTCCAATGCTTAACACAGCTTATTTACAAGGGAAAGGATGCTGAGAACACACAGTATGCCTGGTGAAAGATGCTGGTATGCACTATGACTTTTGACTTCTTATAGCCTCAGTCTCAGCAATCTGGCAGTTAGAGGATACAAGCTCCAGACATTTTAGAACTACTGTTGCCATGAAAAAGAACACTTAAATGGATGGCTTTCTCTCATATGGGTATGTTTCTAAAGGAAAAACAGTTGAAGTTATTGCCTGCCTCCTTTCCATTTTTCCTCACTTAGTATTGCTAGTGTAAATATTCTTTGGCCATGTTCTTTTGGTGGAATTCAAGCAGCCATGGGAATGTCAAATACATTTTCTCATTGGTAATAATAGGCTTAAAGAAAGCCAAACCACACACTGTAAACAACAACAGCAGCAACAACAACCAAAATCTAAAATAATTATTCATTACTTATCACTATGCTGATAGTCAGATCTGGGCAAATAAAACGAAGATGTAGAATAGATGTTTTTTCCATCTGTCCCCTCCTCAGTCCTTTCTTCCTGATTGTGGATGCTGTGATGTGTCCACTGCCTCACCACCGTGTCCTTGGCTGCTCTGACATTTTTTTAAATAAAGTCATGACATCAGATATATACATCAAGTCACAGACTTTGTAACTTACAAACAAATTCATTATAAAGTTTCATCACAAAATTTTAAAACAGAAAGTCTTTCTTCCAATGGACTCTTATGTAGCAGTCAAGAAGTAAAATCCACAAAAGAAGAAAAGGAAGTAATCCCCTGGAAGGTAACCTTGTGAGTATGCAGGCTTTGGGGATGCAAACATCTTCCTCCAAGCATCCCTCTATCAGGAGATGGATCATTGGGGTTGGAAGGAATACCATGCTTGAGTGGGACAAATCTAAGAAAGACCTTGGAGGGCTTGAAGAAGATAACTTGCCTGAGAAACAAGGTATCAAATAGGTGAACTCCAGAAGTTATGGCTGAGCTCAAACCTCTTGGAACCTGTTGTGAAGAACAGATGACAGGGCAGGTGACTGGACAAGAGCGATCTACCTCTACCAGGGAGGCTAGGAGTACAGAGAAATGGTATAGAAAGGATTAAGTAGCCTGTAGACAAAGGCTGAGAGTGGCAACCATGGGTGGATTGGCTTTCTTCTTCAAGTCACTGTGTCCCTGGAGAAGCCTTTTATCAGCAATTCACAGGATGTGGAGCCTTCTCTCTCAGAACCAAGTATAAAACCTTCAGATTCTTCCTAAGAAGTTCCTGACCAAGGCTTGATTGAAAAGCTGCTCCTGCTTTGTTAAAGGTGGTGGTACACAGTCCTTAGGATGAATCTTAATAGTGGAAACTATCTGGATCTTGGAGACTTCCCTTGGGCAATGCTCAGGTCATACACTAGGAGCAGTTGAAATACATGATTTCCAAGGTAGGCACACTACCTGGATCATGTTGCTATGATTTTTGTGGGTCATAGAAAGGTGACCAGCAGTTATACTGCTGATGTTCACTTGAGAGTGAGTTAAGAGACAGGGAAGCACAGTCTAGGCTGCTCGGGTCCAATGTGACATGCACATCTGCATACCATGGTTTGGTACACATAGATGGCCAAAAAGCATAAAGCATAAGTTACTACTTTGTCTAGTACTAGGGCAGGTCCAGTGGCTGTTTCCACTGTACCAGCTAACATTCTTCTGTAATTAACCAAGAAATGTACTATGAAGAGGCAGAAGGAGAAAGATGAGATAAAAATATTCTCAGAACCACCATGTTGCCATATAACAAGTAGCCTTTGAGTCAAGTCCCATCCAGCTGTGTATTTGTCTCTAGGGGGAGAGCAACAGGTGCACCTGCCCCTGGCATAAATCTTTATCAGCCTAAGATTTCTACACTGTTTTGATCATTGTTTCTCATACATTTGGAACATTAACTAATCAGTTTATTTGGTTCCTCATTCAGCAAACACTCACAAGGATGGTTGAGGCAGAGACTGTGTATAGACTTCAGAGTCCTTGCCAATTAGCTCTTGGAACATTCCAGGACAGAAAGGAGAGAACAGTCCAGCCCAGAGCAAGGAGTTCCCTGTTGGAGACACTGAGCTATTGATAGGGATGCATCCTGTCCTCAGAGCCTGGAGATTATTCTCTGAGCACCACCAGACACCAGGTGGCCTATAACAGTGGGAAATTACTGTTTTAATCATTAATTACCAAATAAATGTCACTTTGCTGGTACAATATATGCAGAGATTTCTGTCATAAATTGACATCTGTAAGTCATAAACTGCTTAGTTTTAGTTGCTTTTAATTGCTAAATTTTCCCAAGCTGCATGGTGCACACATTTTGGATCTGGTTCAAACTTTGCTGGCACACAGTGCCTTCTTGACAGAAACATTGGATTCTGATGGCTTCAACAGTGCAAAAGGTATGAGATTTCTCACAAAGGCATTTGGCCTAATCGCAGCTGAGAAAGAGAGTTCAGTGGAAAGCAAGAACAGCCTTTAATCAGACCAGAGATTCTGGCAGATCTCACAGAAAGCATGTGGTTTCCACGGTGGAAATGGAGATCAAAAGGAATGGTGTTGTAATAGACTCGAGGCAGGCTCTGCCTTCGTATTGTTCACAAGCATCCAGGTTTCTTCTTCTTTGACTTGAAACAAGTTATTCCTAGAGGGCCCACAGTCCTTTTTACCCAGAAGCCTAAATATATGTGCTTTTTAAGAGCACTGCTGTAGTAGGTTAAGGATGAAAAGGGGTGTTTGGAGCTCAGGCAACAAAGAACATGCAGTTTTCTTCTAAGTGTGGAGATGATTCTGAGAATAATGAACAATGAGAGCTGTATAGGAGAGAAAGAGGCCACACTACCCTTTTCTGCTTCCCCAAGTACAAATCCCATTCATCCTGTCTATAAATGAAATTCATATTTACTTAGAATTGACTGGATTCAGAAAACTGTACAAGTAAAGGAGTCTTGGAAATGAGTGGTCTGAAAATAAGTGCAAGGTGATGCCAGCTCAGATCTGTGACCTCTGGTCCTTTCTGCTCTGTTTCTGCTGCTATGTTGTCTTCTGAGGAGATCTTGAGTCCTTTGGACTCTGGGAGATGACAGAAGCAGGGTGGGAATCCCTCCTGGGTACCACAGGCTTGTCCAGGGGTCCTGCCTCTGTTTCTCCCTCAGGTCTTACAAGGACTGTGTCCTGGTTGTATCTCCACTGAGTCTAGGCTCTGAATACCCCATTCTTTAATCCCTTCATCCTTTCCTCCTTGGGAAATGTTGGCCTCCCTACCTTCCAGGCCGCTTTCATTGGGGTTCTCTTTTCCTTGACCACAGTTTTTCCTACATTATACACTCTCTGGTTTAAACATTTAGTTTGATTTCTTTTGTCTTTGGCTTGGACCCTAAGAGAAGGAAGTGTCAGAGCTTGGTCTTGTTAGGTATATGTCAGAGATTCAAATTGTATTTTTCAAATACAGATGAAGAGCTGGCTCCCTTCTTCTCACCACCCTCTGTTAACTAGCTTTCTTCTAGTTACAGAATGGGCCACGCTGGGACAGAATCACTTTCCTTTTTAGCATAGAAAACAACTTTTTAGCATTAATCACATTGTTTCATTATTATTATTTTATTCTTTGTGTTCTCCACAGCACCAAAAAACAAACAAAAAAAACCCCAAAACAAAAACCAAACCAAACCAAACCAAACCAAAAAACCCAAACAAGCAAATAAAACTTCACTGGTTTTGGGACTTCAGTAAGGCTTTTAAAATTTTAGCCAGAATGTAATGTATGGGCTGTTTCTAAAGTCATCTTTAGATTGTAATACTGAAAAGGCTTTTATCTTAGATACAATCTGTAGTTTAATTATCTCTCTTAAGAACAATGGGATCTAGGTTTACAGGTGCATTCTTTTAATCTTAATGCTCTAAAGGCAGAAGGTTTTGAGTTCATGGCTATACTGGGCTACATAATGAGACAAATATTTGAAACAATAACAAAACAAGCAAAGATAACAGTGGGTCCAATGTTATTTCATATAATTTGTCATCTGAGATTTCTTGAAATACATGAGACATTTGTCATAAGGAAATAGGACTTCGTTAAAGAGTACAGAATGGTAGCACTGGAGGTAGTGGCCCATGCCAATAACCCTGCCGATTGGAGAGTAGAGTTAGGAGGCTCATGCATGCTTGACTCTTGACTTCCTTGTTGACTTGATCCTCCATCATGCTCACCTGGAACTATTTCAACCTTGGAATGACCCCAACCCTGGCTGGCACCAACTCACAGCCTATTTCAAGTCTGCACCTGAGCATCTGAAATATGGCTGGAGAGAGACAACAAATCTTGCCAATGGATGTCACCTAAAATTCATAGCATGAGCCTCAGACAGCTCCCCATACTGCCCTCCAATCCAACCACATTTCCTAGTTAATTAGTAATCATATTTTCTGGGAGACTCACTCACAATCCTATCTCTTTCAGTCAGTCTCCAATAGAGCTATAGCCTTCCTTGTTCTTAGCTATTGCCCATGTTTTCAGATTTTGTGTTAAGGTCACCACTTTCTCTCATCTACTTGTGAATGCCTTGTTCCTGACACTTATCTGCATTCTGAGAGCCTGGCTAAGCCACAAGGGCTGAATCCTTAGGTCATTCCCTGTACTTTGATGCTGCCTCCTTCTCCTCTTGAAGTGTTGATCTTCCAGTTCTACCGTCTTTCTTTTGTACCATTGGTTTTACTTCTTAATGAAGAACTTCATTAGCACAGATTTCTTAGCTCACAAATGATCCCTTCGAATCTCACACACTTCTGCCTCAGTTCTAACTGACAACTCTGCTCTTCCCATTAGCTACTGACTCAATGAGGAGATTTCTCCACTCTTACTTCATTTAGAGTAGACAAGCGACCCTTGTCCTCCTCGACACCTTGTTTCTCTAGAAATTTGCAACGTCTGGTCTGTCACTTTCCACCTGAAAAACCCCTTTCTCTCTGCTTTCAGAACATTCAACCCTCTGATTTTATCCTTTCCTCACTGGCCATTGTTTCTGGGTTTCCTTCAAGAGATATTTATCTTCTTGTCCTCCCAAATTTGGTTTTCTGGGTTTCTAGCTGGTTGACCTGGGTTTCCCTTTCCACTCCCTGCAACAGCCACTCACTAGATGACTTCAAATACTACATACCATTCATATATTGACAACCACCCATTTTGATCTGAAGCGTCTCTCTCCTTGAATAATTCAGGCTTACAGAACTACTGCCTATTTGGCCTTCTACCTGAATATTCAGGAAGCCAATGGTTTAAAAACCCATCCCTTCACAGCCTTCTGCTGTCAATAGTCCTTCTGTTTTGGCTGTTTCTTATTCTTTTTCTGAACATCTAACCCACCAGCAAATCAGTTCATTCCTGAAAATGTACTGGAACAATCATCCTTCTCAGCATGCCATTGTCCCATCACTTGTCTTAGGTGCTATCCTCTGCTGCTCAGGTTAGTGCAATAGGTACTTGTAACAGATTGTAGTATTCAGGAATGGCATGACAGGATCTTCATTCCTAGATTTCTCATATATATATATATTTGCATATTTTCAAGAGGCTGGGCTTATAACTGGTTTCCTTAAAACTGGGGGCACTTTGTCACAACCCCATAAGTAGTATTCAGGCAGCAGATGCACACTCCAGAATTCTGAGGGTGGGTTGCAAAAGCTTACTTGATCTTCACATTACTACTCTTTTTGTCTCTGCTCAGTCCTATAAACCAGTCATTGTACTGAGGACAGCTACCTGTATTTCCTAGCCTCCTGAGCCACAGCCCAGGTTTCAGCTACCAACAATTTTTTGACCAGACACAGCCATGAGTTTAGCTTCCAGGCACTCTGAGGAGTAAGAAAGAGATGAACTTCATGGAGCCTAAAGCTGCTGAGACTCCCCAACACCTGCCAGAGCTCTATCTTTTCCATCATTCAGGTTGTGATCCAACTCAGTCCTCTTCTCCAAGTCCTCTTCATGAATTCACATCCATGTCTTGCTCAGCTTCGTTTTATGCCAAGTTTTTTCTTTTTTCTTTTCTTTTCTTTTTTTTTATCATGTCTGAACATGGTATATATTATTACTTGTGCTGTTCCACTAAAAGTAACATTAAATGAGAACTAATACTTTCTGTTTTGGTCACAATGAGACCCTCACCTTATGTGGCTGTCTGGTAAGTGTTTGACAGCATCATTTCTCTGAAGGCTTGGAGAGGTCTGGTACACGTTTGGCAGGCAGCATTCTTAGTTCTGAGACGTCTGTGCCTGTGTTCACGAGAGGCTTAGAACACTGAAGCACTTGAACTTCTTGCACTAGTATGACAAAAAGAAAGATGAACCCCCTTAGGGTAAAGGCCAACATGAGATCCTCCTTAGAGAAGTACACAGCTGTGGTGAAGTAGGAAGGCCAAATAAATGATGTTTCCACATACACAGAGGCATGTCCATGTAAGTAGCTGTTGCTTTTGAAACTGTTACTTATAATAACCAGTGTTCTGGAAATATGAATGTATCACGAGGCCAAAACATCTCCTAGGATTCTTCCTCGTAGCAGACAGTTTACAACATGGGATACCTAGATCCCAAGGACCAGATGGCTTTTTGGCTGCCATTGACCTGTCTTAAGCCCACATTCTTTTGGAGATAAGGCAAGCACACACTCAGTCACACTGATGGCAACTGGGTATATAATTCTGGCTGACAGATTCCCATCCAGATTTGGTAGAAGGACAAGAGGAGCGTGGTGTTGGGTGTTTGGAGGTCAGGGATGAGGTGGGGGTATGGATGGAAGAAGGGACAGGAACTAACCAGGAGAATAAAAGACACATTTCACTCCTTATATTGTTGCCTCGAATTGAGTCCAAATGGTTAGAAATTTAAAGACAATTTATAAGCTCCTCTGTCGATTTGACAGGCCTTTTCCTCTTGAGGAAGAAAATAATGGAGGACTAAAAAAAGGAAAATGATGAAAAGTAACACATACTGTATTTTTTTTTCTTCCAACTGGGGATCTTCTCAGAAGTCTTCCCTCCCTCTCATAGAAAGAGCTGGGTTTATGATTCTTGTTATAAATATTATGGTTCCACACCTGAATCTGTGTAGACAAAACATTCTACTGGGAAAAATCCATTTGAAAAAGTTATTTTGATATTTATGACATGGTAAGGACAGGAGATTTCCTCGTTTGAGTCCAATTTGGATCATTACCTGACAAATTCTAAGAGTCTCAGGCTATTCAGTTTGCTACCTTACTTCTATAAAAATAGTTTAAAGATATGCATTTCTGCTGGTGATTTTGATCTTGCACACTTCTCCCCATAAGCTGCATTTTAAAAATCAAGTCTTGAAAAGAATGAGACCTGCATTCTGCCTCTTCGTTCACTTCCAGAGGCCACAGGTGACTGTTCAGAATTCTTACTTGATCCCAAACACCTTAGGCTATCTAAAGTGGCAAGAGTCTCACAGTTCACTCCACCAATAATGGGCAGCAGAGAAACATGGAGAACGAGATGCTCCAGAGAGCAAAGTGCACACAGAGCCACCATGCTTGTGTGAATATCTGGAAGGCAAGTTAGATAGGAAGTGCTCTGTCCTAAGGTCATCATATCAGGAATCTGGCACCCAAAATTCTAGTCAACACATGAGGCCAGTTTGGAGGAAATAGAACAAATATCACCTTTCACCTTGGTGGACAAACACATTCAGGTAACCACCCCAGGGGCTAAGGCTGGCCATATGTCCTTACTGGAACCACAGAGAAGGTACACTGTTGTAGAGGAGTTAGAAGATCTGAGAGTAAGTCTTGCCTCTGAATGAGGTCATCTGAGGTCACACAACCCACAGGAAAAACTTTAACTTCATCAACCATCTCTTGTCAATATGAAGGTAAATCCCTCTTGCTCTTATTTGGAAGGGTCTTGTTACTCAGTGAAAGTTTACGTTTTTATTTTTTATTTATTTATTTTTTGCATCAAATTAGTTATATTGAGCATTTTTTATATTAAGGAAATTTTTAATTCATTTTACATACCAACCACAGATATTCCTCTCTTCCCTCATCCTGCCCCTCCAACCTTCTCCTCCCAACACCTCCCCCCACTAATTCCCGCTTCTAATGAGGTATGGCCTCCTATACATTTTTAAATAATGCACCCTCATTGTCTGACTGAAATGTCATGTAGGCCTCACAGGTAATTAAACTTTACATTACAGAAAAGAAAATTTAAAGGAAATTTCAAAAAAAAATTTTTTTATTAGCTCAATATAGTATATCTAAAACTACTGATATGTCAACACATTAGCAACATGAAGTCGTTAAGGAGATATCCTATATTTTCTTTATTAGTACAAATTATTTGAAATATGTGGTGGTATTGTGTTCCCCAAAATATTGTGCACTCTAATAAACTTATCTGGGGTCAGAGGACAGAACAGCGACTAGATAGACATATAGGTCAGAAAACGATGGCACACAAACTTTTAATCCTATCAGTTGGGAGGCAGAGATCCATCCAGATCTCTGTGAGTTTAAATCCACACTGGAAGCAGCCAAGCATGGTGACTCATGCCTTTAATCCCAGGAAGTGATATCAGAAAGCAGAAAGGTATATAAGGCATGAAAACCAGGAACTAGTAGCTTTTGGCCTGGTTAAGCTTTTAGACTTTTGAGCAGCACAGTTCAGCTGAGATTCATTCAGAAAAGGACTCAGAGGCTTCCAGTCTGAGGAAACAGGATCAGCTGAGGAACTAGCGTGGTGAAGTAGCTGTGGCTTGTTCTGCTTCTCTGATCATCCAGCATTCACCCCAATACCTGGCTCCAGGTTTGAATTTTATTAATAAGACCTGTTAAAATTCATGCTACAGAAATATATTGTCTATTTTGTTTTTTCATTAGTTGCACATTTTGGCTCACAGCTTTAGCATAAGTTCATTGTAGGAAGTGAGGAACTTGAAGCAAGTTTTATATTGTGTCTGTAGTCAAGAAGCAGAGAGCAATGAAGGGTTGTACTCAGCTCACTTTCTTCTTTTTTATACAATCTAGGATCATAGCCCAAGGAATGGTGCCAGCCACAGTGGGCAAGCCTTCTCACCTCAATTAACTTAATCAAGATAATTCCATGAAGTCATGTCCAGAGTTCTACCTCCCAGGTGATTCTAGACCTCACCAAGACAACAACTGAGATTAACCATCATATCTCCTTAGCTACATGAGTTTGTTATGTCTACATGAACTTGAAAGCTTAGGCTACATGAGACCCTGACATATCACATTCAACTTATTTGTCCTTAGGTTAGTATAGTTTTACCCCTTATCAAGGAAACTTCTCTTTACAACAGAGGGAGAACATTATAGAAAACTGCAGCAAATCAGAATACAGTATTGTGGAGCCCAGCCCCAAATGATACATACGTAAGACAACTGCTGCACTTAAGCCTCAGGGATTATTGGGGAAGAAGAGATAGATCTGGGAATTTTCTGTGAAATGTGTCTCCTAGAAATGTCAGAAGCTACCCCCATAAATCCTTACCAATGTGGCTGCCTAAACATGACCTAAATAAGGACGACACCGATAGACATGCTAACATGTATGGGAAAAAGTTCACCTTACATGAAGAAATACAGGAAAATAAGGAATGTTGAGAGTGGGAGAAATAGGGAAGAGCACAGAAAATCCTTATCTAGTGCTAAATAGTCAGTACTGAAAACAGACGCATGGCAGTAACATTACACAGCCCGAGCACGATACATTTATGTACTTAGGAATATCCCTGCCCCCATATATAACAACAATGAAAGAAAAAAGAAGCCATGAATTTGAAAAAGAGCAAGGAGGTTGGAAAATGGAGGAGGGAGTGGAAGAAGAAAGGGAGAGGGAAATGATGTAATCGTACTATAATTTCCTAGGTAAAATGGTGTTAAAAATAGAGGGGGGAGTGAAAAAAGGAAGGAAGGAAGAAATAGGAAGAGAAAGGAAGTAGAGAGGAATGGAAGAAAGGAGAGAAGGAAAAAGGAAATAAAAGGGGTTTACATATCTAAGGCACTTTTATTCTTAGGATGATTTGTCACCCACATATTGTCTGTACACCTAACTCATCTTCAGAGAATGACACAGGGTTCTCATGTCTACTCTCCAAGTTCCTCCAGAAATGCATAATTAAGGATCTCAATGCTGCTGTGATGGTTTTCTGTCCTCTGGGGTGAGGTTAGGCTGGTGAAAACCATGGCTGATGACAAGAAACAACTCAGCGTGATTGTACTTCACTGAAAATAGTTAACCCTTATTTGTTGGGTTGTTCTACTTCAAGGAAAGCTTTATGTTAATTTTGTATAGAGAGAATGACCGTGGTTGGCTTTGTCAGGGAAAGGCTTTGTTCTGCTCTTAGTGACCTTTTGCTGACTTAAGAGACTTCTGTTTTGGGCAAATAGTATCATTCTACACATGTTTCTTCTTCAAAGCCAGGTTCTAGAAGTTGTTTTGTTTTTCTTTAATCTCTCCATCTCTCCCCACGCTCCCTCTCATTCTAATTTGTTTTCCCATGGTGCCACTCTAAGGACCAGGTGCCCTGAAACCTAATTGTTTTCCCTTAGCAGCTGTGCCCATGAGAATTGGAGATCATCTAAATACTTAGGAATAGCAAAAACGGGTATTTTAGCAGTTGGTGGAGAAATATTATAGAGAAAAAGCAACATATTCACCTCTGGCTAAAAAACAAAAACAAACAACAATTGTATGAGGCCCATGATGGTCAATGTCTAATAGCAGGAAGCTGAGTAAGCTGTTCGATTCATAGTTGTGACATTAGTTTAAAAGTTAGTGTCATATATGGTTATTTGTATTCTAAATTTAAAGCTAAAAGCCTTATATTGTTTATTTTGCACATTCTACAAGTTATCTTTCTCTTTTTTGTTTCTCTGTCTCTATATGTTTGCACACACACATAAATGTATAAAACATTTTCTGTATCCCTCTATAACATTTTACCATCTAAATTTATCAGCTATAGTAATATATGGGCCCTCCTCTCAATTTTTGCCTCCATAAAACTACATTTTTATAATTCTAAAGTTCAGCTAAAGTAATTTTTATGAACATAAAATATCACTATAATTGATTTAAAGGCACTAGAAAAAGCAGAAGTGGAGTCATTTAAGTAAAAACACATGCCAGGAATTAAAATGAAAACCCTGGGGCTAAGGAACGTAATTTAAGTAAAAATTAATTGTGGTCTCTTCAACTTAAACTTCAGAGTAACTCCATAAAATGGTCAGAGTCTGGAAAGCAAAGGAATGTTTGCTGCCATGGACTCTGGTAGCTATTTATAGTGAGAGACAATAAGACTATGATGATTAATAACCCTCATGGCAATCATGAAATGATGCATTGGCCGCTCACAAAAAATACAAACCTGTCTCTACCTGTGGAATCCCTGCATTCTATTCTTTTGGAATCAGCTCCTGGATCCATTTCTCAGAAATGTAGCATTCTTTCTTTGAACATCCAGTAAATTTTAAGCACATGAGTTCCCATGGCAACAGGGCTGGTGTGGTACTCAGTCCACTTTAGGATCTTCAGGGCTCAGTGCTCAGCTCTCTGCAGCTGATCACCTAGCTTCTTGCTTAGGAGTACCCCTTCTGACTTCCCTATGGAATCTACATTGATGTCATTCAAGACTCAACATTGACTACCCTACTACATGTCTCTCTTCTCAAGACCCATTCCTGATCTGAAGAGAAAGAGAAGAAGTCAGTAAGCCCTCTACACAAGCCACATATAGTGTGTTCAGTGCTTAGGGTTATAGTTCCTACCCTGAATGCATATGTGATAACTTGTATTCATATTTGTTTTTTCTTGGTGTGCATATGCACGTACAGTGTGCTTGCATAAATGTAAACACTCATGTGTAACTGAGTATAAATGCATAGTGTGTGTGTGTGTGTGTGTGTGTGTGTGTGTGTGTGTGTGTGTAACAGAGGTTGATGTCAAATGTCTTCCTAGATCACTCTCTTCCTTATATATTGAGGTAAGGTCTCTCATTAAAATCCAGAGCTCTTCAATTAAGTTAGTGTAGCTAGCCAGCTTGCTCAGGGGATCTCCAGTCTCCCCTTCCTGAATGCTGGGGTTATAGCATCCACTTGGTGTTTACATGGATGTTAAGAATCTACTTTGCCCTCAAGGTTGCTCAATATACACTTTATCTAATGAGAAGTCTCCCCAGTTTCCTATATTCATGTTTCAATAATGTTGCCTCTATCAACTGCATTTCTCCATGCTTTGTGTCTTGAAGATGGGAAATATTTTGCCTGTTCTTTCTCATAATGTCATTTCTTGCTGGGATGAATAAATAGTAGAGGCTCAGAAGCATTTGGGGAAGCAGTTTTCAGGTGAGGAAATTGATCCCCAGCAAAGTAAAGTCCCCTGATCATCTAGATCTCAATTCATGGACATGTAGTCTGAAGTGTACTGACAAAACTGCTCAAAATTATCACTGAGGTGAGTGTGAGTGTGTGTGTGTGTGTGTGTGTGTGTGTGTGTGTGTGAGAGAGAGAGAGAGAGAGAGAGAGAGAGAGAGAGAGAGAAGAGAGAGAGAGAGAGAGAGAGAGAGAGAGAGAGAGAGAGAGAGAGAGAGTTGTTAGGGTGCTTGTTTAGTGTGCACAAGGTCCTGAGTTGCACCCACCATGGCAAATACAGGTGTGTGATGGCAAACACCTAGAATCCCAGCATTTGGGAGATAAAAGTAAGAAAAATGATCTAGAAGTTCAAGGTCATCTTCAACTACACAGCACATTCAAGCTCAGTCTGGGCTACATGAAACTTTGTCTCAAATAAAAAGCACACATAACATAGCCTCAACTCCCATCTTTTGGGGAGTCATGTCACAAGTGATTGGTTGTGACACTCTCAGTTCACAGGGAACTTACAAAATAACAATAAATACGACTGGAAGAATAACTGCTTATATTTCAGTGACCAGCAAGAGATATGTTTCCTGCAAACTCTTCCAGGTAAGAGGAGTAGTTTATAAGAGGCTGCCATACCTGGAGCCAGTGTATATAGATAATGTGGGGACATTTGTCAAAAGTCATGGGTCTCGCCTTCTCAATCTTGGAAAGCAGGTTGAGTTAACCCTGTTCTTGAAGGTGCACCAGGGCCAGGCAGTCTCCAGAAAATAGTCAGGTGTAAGGCAGGGAGGAGATCACATGTGAGGATCCCAGAAAAGCAGTCTTAATTATTCATCTATGGGAGAGTCTCAGTAACACAGCTGTTCACACATGAAATTTCACACCAATCAGTGTGGGTCATTTGAAGTTTAACCCAGCTGTTTTGGTGAATGACCACTGCTAGTTAAAGGAAGGGAAGGTGGATAGGAGGGAGGGAAACATGCTGTCGATTCCACATGATAGCCATCTCTCTACCAGTTCATAACAAGCTTGGAAATACTGCTCAGTAAAAGGTAAGTGTGCTTTACTGACTGATGCTGGCCCTGCCTTATGAAATGCTGACTTTTTGAGTCTAGGATGATATTTACATGAATGAATTCGGATAAAATATATACATAATAGAATAACCATGAGTATTCTAGTTCCTCTGAGTAAATTAAATTTATATGATGGTGTTGATGGACCAGAGAGTAGAGTAGTCCTATGGAATGAGAGAGAGAGAGAGAGAGAGAGAGAGAGAGAGAGAGAGAGAGAGAGAATTAAAGACAGCCAAGACATAGAGAGACATGGCATGCACCACACATGTACTACATTGAAATCCTGCCCTGGTCTGCACAAGGAGAGGATGTGTTGCTTAGGGAACCAGCCTTCCTATTCCCTATGGGAGTACGGCTGGTGAACCCAACCTCTGTAACACATAATGAGGTCAACAAAGGTTGCCTCTGGGTTCTTATGCTGTCTATTTTTCTGTTTCTAATTTTACTCTTAAATTCCACCCTGATGAGCTGCAGAGGAAGAAGCCTTAGGAAATAAGTATTTTTACCTTAGCATCTGTCTCCTTTTTAGAAATTATATCCATTTGCAGTATTTTCAAATCAGTCAAGGGTTTAATTGCCTATAAATCTGGCCATCTCTCACCTTAGCACTTTAGATATATTGAAATTATTTTCTGAAACATGATTTTTTTCCCTTAAAATGTAGTATTGCTCACGCATTTGACAGATTCTGGAGGAGAAGAGTCACTTTTCTTCATGGACACAGTCCCTGAGAGGCAATGCATGCTCCAGAAGATGGTACTACACCCCTAGTACATAAAGGCAGCACTAAGTGGACATAGTGGGTTAAAAAAATGATGGCACATATAGCTAGAAGGGAAAATTGGTAGAGAGGACCAGGGGGTCTAGAGAGGAGAGAATGGAAGTGCATTTGGTTAAAATGCACTATATGCCTGGAATATCAGACAATAAGAGTAGTATATACAATAATAAATGTGGTATTGCTAAAAATTTATAAGATACTATGTTTAAGACTATATGTGGGTATTTTTAAAGTAATTTAGGGGCTGCTTACTTTCGATCCCTGTATTTTCATTCTGCCTGAGGATATGGGCAGGGCTTACGTCAGAAAAGAACCTAAGAATAATTTATGTCATTTTTCATTGTTTCCTGCCTTGAATAAATTACTGAGTCACCCCTGAGAACTTTATCTCGAAAGCAATAGTTTTCTGTGGATAAAAACAACATATACTGACTTTAGGATCAGGAATGTCACTTCCAAGTCAGGTATGTGGTCACTTAACTGTTCATAAACTAAACATGTATCTGCATGTATTAAAATTGCCACGAAACCAGTGAAACTTGAGGATTTTATGCACAAGTTATTAAAACATTTCCATTTGCAAGGTCTTGCTTTAAAATTGTATTTTTTGAAACTGAGTGTACTTTTGTTTAAAGATATGTAAGTTATGGTAAACTCAGGCTGGGGTTTAATTAGAGACTGACTTGATAAATCACCTTAGAAATGCTTAACTGTTCTTTCTCTATTTGAACTTATTGGATTTAGACCCAACTAACAGAACTCACCTCCCCTTCAAGGTCTTCAGCACATTGTGATTCTTGGCTGATTTTTAAGTTGCAAAGTGAAGAGAGATATACAGACCATGTGCTCAGTGGCAAAGGCTAGGAACAGTTTCTTTTCTAAATGCTCGTTTCTTTCCTAGTAGACATAGTATCATTTTACTTCTTGATTCAAGAAACCAACTGTGGCTGTGTCAGTTCTTTCCATCTATAAACCCATTTAAAAATTATTTTAATTAATTAATTAATTAATTAAGTGCTCACGCACGCGTGCGCGCGCGCGCGTGTGTGTCTGTGTATTGGTATGTACATATGAGTATAGATGCCTGTGAAGTCCAGAAGAGGGCATTGGGTCCTCTGGAGCTGCAGTTACCAGATTTGGATACTTAGGACTGAAATTGTGCCACTTGCAGGAGCAGTGTGCTTCAAATCTTTGACCTATCCCTTCAGCGCTTCCATTCATAAACTCTTAATGATCGCTGGTGTAGCACCTCAGGTTGACCAGGAAGAAGAGTATGGTCGTGGGAAGAATGAAGGATTTAAATGGTACAAGGAGCAAACTGAAACTTGCTAATGTGTAGGGAAGAGAGAAGGAGATGGAAGGTGTGAATCTTGGCTGGCAGATTAGGGGGGAGCAGGTATGAAAGCACTGGCGGGGAGCCACGCGGAGGGCGGACTACAAAGACTGCTGACAAGACTCCAGCTTTTGCTTTCACAGGCTGGAGAAAAGTTTCACTCCTCTTGGAGTGTCAGTCCTACTATGTTAATGAAAAGAAGCACAATGTCACTGTTATCATCTAAGTACAATGAAAATGTCTAGACAATTTTGGATACATTCTTTAGGAAAAATTTCTGAGTTTTGGGTGGGGAATCTGCCTTGTGGGTGAAATCTATTGCCCAGGTCTGTCTGTCTGTCTATCTATCAATCATCTATTGCTGATTTGTTTTGATATAGGGTCTCACTATGTAACTGAGTCTGTCTTTAAACTCAGGACCCTTCTGGCTCAGCTTGAGTGCTTGAATTACAGGTGTGCTCCACCACACTACACTGGATCTTCTTCACTTAATAAAAATAAATTAATTTCATTTTTGCTTCTGACAAATAAATAACATAATGTAAATGAATCTGGATTTCTATGAATAATTTCCAACGAGTCCTCAATTAATGAGCATTTAAAAGGAAGTCCATGCCCTGAGATCACTTCCTCAGGTTGTCATCTTGAATATCTGCTAATTCAGCAAAGGAGATCTGCAGTTGCCTGAAGATACAGTGACTATAAAGAGCCATAACTAATAAAAATAGCATAGTTTAAAATAACTTTTGATCTATTTTTACATTTTTAAAAGAGCTGGCATGACAGATTTTGTTTATAACTCCATGAAAATGTTTACATAGTATTTGCCCATTCCTCTATAATTTATTTCAGTTACATTTGATTTCTTTGATATTTTCTTTCTATAATTTAGGACATGAAACAGAGAATGATGAAGAATTGTTTGGGGCAAAGTTGTCACAAAATTTCAAAGGTTTATCTGCTGAAAGTGAATAGGGCCATGTCTGGGAACCCTGTGCAGGCTGAGAAGTACTAGGCCAGAGGCTATGTCCTAGAAATATCTCCATCATTCCCCACCCCCATCTTTGTGGGGTGACTAGCTACATCTCTAGTGTCTGGGCCCCTACAACTTGGAAAAGAGGCGGCCACTGCTGCTTCACATGAGCAGTCTCACTTATGGACCTGTCCATGGTTTGAGGGAGACTACAGGTACTGGCCATCTCCTTTCTGACCCCAAACATACAACATGCTTCTCACTGTTTTCTAGTTCCGCTATGAGCGCAGGCCTGTGAGACAGCTAGGGCATCCACTGCATGTTTCTTGTAAGGAAAAAGGAAAGTTAAAAACACCTTAGAACCTCTCACTGGCCGATCTTTTGGTGGTAGCTACTGACACTGTCTACATCTGGTCTGAGGCTCTACTCTGACCCAACCCTTCCCCACCTACTGTCCCTTCACCCTCCTTTCTCTGCTTTGTGTGTAAGGTGGGAGAACACTTGTCTCATTCTGGCTCCCAGGGAGCTCAAGGAGGGAGGGAGGCACTGGGAAGATGTCACCAAACAGACAGACATTAGAGAGAAAAAGACCCCAAGTCTGAAATGTCTCCAGAAACAGGAAGGTCATTAGGGTCCAGGTGTGTCTTTTATGCCATGTTGGACACTTGTTAACAGTTTCTGAGGCCTTTGTGACATTGAGCTTTTCCTCCCTTGGGGAATATAAAAATCTAACTTATGTAAGACTGAATTGTCTGTCCTTGTACTCTTTCTTGGCCTCAGGGACTTGGGCACCCTCAGATAATAGTCATTTATCTATTTGTATGCTCACATCTTTGATTGGCTCACTTGCTTTGCTCATATGGACCTGGCCACAGTCAGAAAGTCAAGATCCCCAGCCCCATAGGTTAGAAGCTTCCTCTATAGAGGTATATCTATCTGGAAAAGAGGGCTCCTGGGCTTAGGAAGGAGGTATATATGCATGGCTTACCTAGGGTGGACCTGTCTCCATCACAGAGAGAAAAGAGAGAAGGGACTCAATGAGCTTTGGGACTAGAACTCTCAGATTTCACAAGTATAAACCAGGGTAGCATGGCTATCTTTGATGAGGGAATACTCATATCACAAATGCTTTGAACCTAGGCTCCCACCAATTCCATAAGAGACTTATAACCATATAAAATAGGAACTTGATGCATGGGAGACTGGCAAATTTGGGGTAAAATCCAACTGTCCATAGTCATCTACTTTTCCATATGTCACTTCCAATACACTCAAATTATTTGTCAATGTGAGCTAGAATGAGTCATTCTTTGGGATGTTGCTACTGTTCCATTGGGGGTAGATATTGATTTTATATCTCTCCCTTGTTCTAGTGTCATCTCTGTTACTGTGATAAAATACTCTGACCCAAAGGAAATTAATGGGAGGAAAGCATTCAGCTTATAGGTTACAGCCCATCATTAACAGTCAGGGCAGGAACTCAAGGCAGGAGCCTGAAGGAAAAATCACGGAGGAACTCTGTGTGCTAGCTCACTCTTAGACTTATGCTTTGCTAGACCTCTATATAGTCAAAGACCACTTGCCCTTTTACACCAACCAAGAATTAAGAAACACCCCACAGATACACCCACAGTCCAGTGTGTTCTAGGAATTTCTTAATTCAGACTCCCTTCCCAGCTGATTTTAGACTGATTTTGACAGTACAAGCAAACTAGGAATCTACACACACACACACACACACACACACACACACACACACACGTCATACGATAGGATGCAGTAAGCCAGTAAGCCCACATTCTGAAGTTATTTCATTGCCTGGCATAAGGTGGGAGGGGCCAGTGTACACATGATGATGAAGTTTCCAGGGATATGCTTGGAGGTGTCTTACAATAGCAGCTAGGAGACCAGGGTCCAGCAATCCAAGGGCTCTGCTGACATTCAGAAAAACTGAACCCAAAGGAGAAAACTCTGAGAAGTAATATTTTAGCAAGGAACTCGATTTCCTGACTCCATTTTTCAGGTTATTAAATTGGATTAGTTTTGTGGGTGAATTAAGATTATTGATAGAGTAGAATGAATCAATAACAGTAAAACCATAATAACTAGTGCTAATTAATTCACCCCTCATAGAATGACTTGCTGTGATTGGATTTTACGAGCAAAGCAATTCTGCTGTTTTTGTTTCTTAAAAAAAAAATTAAAACTAATATATTCCCCTGGCTGCTTAAGATGCTGCTATAAATTAATGGGAAGGCTGCTTAGCTCATTAAAAACTGTAGAGGTTTCATTCTGTATCTATGCTGCTGATATTTCTCTGGAAGGGAAGAAACCCATGACTCCTCCTTGCCAGCTCATAGGTGGTAATCATGGAGAATAATGGGTCTTAAAAGTGCCAAAGCAACACATTTCACACTGGAGAAATACACAGGGTGAAAAATACAACAAGCCAGTAAGCAGTGTTTCAGTGTAAGTACCTGCTGGATCAGAGAGCTGTAAAATATCCTGGTTTTAAATACTCTTTTGCAACTTCCCATAGGCACACACTCAATGTAAATACACACATTGTGATTGTCCTTTTGGGCTTTGCAGTCATGTTTACCTGCCTGTCTCTCCCTCACTGCTTCTGTCTGCCTCTCACTTGGTGAGGCATCTCTGGGGAGCCTTTCTCCTGTGTGCCTGCCCTTGGGTCATGTTGTTGGGTAAGATTAGGGTGCTTGGCAAAGGGTTGTAATTGGACAGGGAAGAGCCAGGAAGGACAAAGCAATAGGGAAGATTAAATTCTTATTTTTTCTTTTATTTATTTTACATCCCAGCACAGTTTCCCCTCCCCCATCTCCTCCCAGCCCCTCCTCCCATGCCTCTCTGTTCCAACCCCCTAGTCCACTCCTATGTTTCAGTTCAGGAAGGGCTGGTCTCCCATGAGTATCAACAAAACATGGTATATCAAGTTGCAGTAAGACTAAGTACCTCCCCATGTATTGAGGCTGGGCAAGGTGACCCGTATTTAGTTTTTGATTGAAAATAGTGAAACCTGAGGGACTACTGTGACTCTAACATTAGAAACAGTGACTAGGCACCTTCCTAAATCAGCCCTCTCCTAATCCATCACATTCATTTCAAGACCTCCATTTCTGCCAGACAGTGCATGTCAAGGTCTGTTCTTAAGGGAAAATTTGAACTGTTGTGAGGCTCACTTAGGACTCGTTGTATGAGGGGGTCACTTGATACCCACTGGAAAAGAGGGAAACTCAAAGCCTACTGGATACAAGGCTTATTTGGTACCTATTGGATGAGGGTCTTACTTGATGCTCAGTGGAACAGTGCTAGTTCAGTACCTACTGCAGCAGAAACTTACCTGGTGACCATTGGATGGGGACCCAAATTGGTGCCCACTGGAGTACAGGCATTTTCTTGGGATCTGGACATCTCAGTACAACAAGAACTGGCTAGGTGCAGTCCTCCCATACCTCCTGTCTGTCTTGTATGTCCAGAGTAAACAGGGAGGCAGTATCAGCACCAGGCTCTGTGGTCAGGTAGATTGTATTATGGCTATTCTTACCCTTTTTTTTGAACAATAACAACCTATGTCCCATCTGTGACATTCCTTTTTGGTGATTCAAATCCATTCACAGAGATACTACAGACCTCATTTTACCCTCTCCTGCCCCAAACCTAGGAAAGTTCAATAAAACCTTCAAATAACCTGTGCTGGGGCAGGATTTTATTGTGTAGTTTCATAGATATTGGTGGGTGCAAAGAGAAAAGCAGGTTTCTGGGTAAATCAGCCATGGCACACTGTAATAAGAAGGGGCATGGCTAGCAATGCCTCAGGTTTTTACAGGCTGATATGCTCTGTATTTCCTCTAGTTGGAGTTGTATCGGCTCATTTCCTGAGCTGTTTGGATATGGAATCTACTTTCTTCTTGTCCCACACAGTATCTCTTGGTATAGGTATAGCATTTGACCCTTAGAAATAGTATCTAAGTTCACAAAACTAAGTGAATTGGAGTGTTGAGTTTAAGCAATTGTGAATCATTCTTTATTCTATCCTTTTACTATTGGTAGCAAACCACTTCTCCTGGGTCCTAGGAGCAATGAGTAATTTCTACCAGGACCTGAGAGTCAAAACTACACTATCTTATTTGTTCAGCACAGTGCTTGGTGTGTTACAAGATATAGTCAACTTAGTAATGATTCATTCAAAGTTCAGCTCATGGAACAAGTTCAAGCATTGATTCCAGAGGCTCTAAAGGAACACACATATTCTGTACTGAGTATTGTTAAGAAGGCAGCCACATTGGAATAGTATTATTTATATTGAAAATTTATACTAATTTTCAAAATTAAAAAAGTCTGGCCTATTAACCACCTCTAAAGAATACAAAAACTTAATCCACCAATGACATTTGATGAGGGGGGGAGCAGCTTTGAGTGGTGATTAGAATTAGATGAGATCATCAAGAAAGAGTCCTCATGATTGGATGATAGTTCCTTTATAAGAATACAATTATTAGTGTTCCTTGAATTTCACAGGATGGATTTTAATTTTTAGGGCAACTCTGAAGTTATGTTTGATTGGCAGTAGCATTTGTATTGGGTCATACACAGCTTTGACATACAGTTGGTTTAATCTTTCCTAGACAGTTGATGAAAGTCTGTGTGCTAGGAATAATACAGGGTTGATAATGCTATGGGAATCTGAGTTCCTACCTTCTTGTCTATGCCTACTTTCCTCAAGATGCACACACTTTCTTTTTACTATGTTATTTTCCTACACACGCACACAGCTGTACAGAGAGATATGTATATATCTGGTGACACAGGGAAAGAGAAGGAAATACCCACACAATCATTCATATAGACACACATGCCATATACAGACTACATACTACATTCTATGCATGCCCATACATATAAACACACACATACCACATACAGATATATACACAAAAATACATACAGACATAAGTACCCCTCCTACCACCACACATATACTTTCTGGTCCTGATCATTGGGGAAAATGGTGCTTCATACTCAGGCTGAGAAGACACCCCCATCAGGCTGGCCAAAGTTGATGACATGGGAAGAATTCTCTAGCAGAGTGTAGACGGACAAAGGCAGAAAGTATTGAAGTAGGTAGGAGCAGTCCTGAGATCTCTGAGTAAGTCAAATTGTTGAGAGCCAAGGATAGGATAGCAAAAGAGACACCTGAGACATGAAATTGTCTGTCTTGCCTTAATTTACCTTGACTTTGAGCCCCAACTTTCAGGAACCCTGTAGGACATCCTTTCCTCTTAGTTCTCAGTGTGGGTCAGGCAGAATGAGGCACTCCACAACCACAAAGAGCAAATACACTCTTGAAATACATTTCCCACCAGATTCAGAGTCTTAAAAGACCAAATAATAAAGAGAACGCACAACTAATTTCCTCAGATTACAGCTTTGTGAAGCCCAGTAACACATCTATTTTTTTTTTGCAGTTGGTTTATGTCATTTCTGTATTTTATTAAAGAAAGATGAAAATGGAGGAAATTATAGTATATGTGTGACTCCAAGTTAATCATCATTTTGGTACAGTGAAGAAAATTGTTTACTATGATTTGAGACGTTTCTGTTCAGCTGCCAAGCAAGGCACTGTACATCAAAACAACACAGATTCTTTGGGGATTTATATTTGATAGAGACCAAGAAGGGGACTCTCAGATACACTCCAACTGTGTATCACAACAGCACTGAAGTACAGTTACCCAGCACTACACTTATCTACATAAATTAGAAATACTTCAGAAAAAGTAAAATTTCAAGTGAGTGCAAGCAGAGTT